>NW_020537758.1:56965928-57007547 GCF_003426905.1 Ctenocephalides felis
TCCTTGATCTTTATGACACGGGCAAGTAGTTGCTTCCCTGATAAACGATTTAATTATACTAAAAATAATTTGGAAATGCAAGAAGATATAGTTCATTTAAATTATTTATTCAATTTTGCGGTTATTATTTTAAATTTTTAATGAGTATGCAAATTATGCACTTAAGTCATTACTCCAAAATATTTTTTCAAGTGTATTCATGGAAATATATTGTGTATTGGAAAAATAGGAAATATTTTTAAATTTCATTCGCGCTAATACCCTTATATACCATTTAATTTTAAATAATATTGATATTTTTTTTATAAATATGTAAGAAGATATTAGCATGATAATGATTTTAACTGGAAAAATGCAAAATCAACGAATACATTAGACACTTTGTACACGAGATTCTAAATAATAATAAATGAAATTTAATTATTTAATCGCGTTAAAATACAAATCATTAGATCATTTATATTGTGAATAATAAACGGACTATACTATTTCAATTTTAGTATAGAAACTCCTACTCTCCGTTTTCAATGTGGCAGAATTCTCTGGCAAAATGATTTGGCTGAATTTTTTTTCTGGCACAAATTATTTTGCAAATAAAAGTAAAGTTCTTTTGATTTACAACTATTTTCTTTTATTTTCCACAAACCTGACCACTTTTGAATAACAATCTCCTAATATTGTATGTTGCCAGTATGACTTTGTATCCCGCATAAATGAAATTATCTATTATCAATGAACTATACTCAATCTGGTTGAATGCAAGGTGGATTTTATTCTGAGTTACTATCTCTTTGTCGTTTCATACGCTGAAATATTTTTGGACTCAATTTTGACTATTTTAGGAGAATACAACGTAACTGGAATCACATTCAAACCCATCAATAGGCGACATAACCGAACCATTTGGAGTAAGAAGATTGAAACGTATTGGCCCTTAGATTTAGTCTTAGATTAGCTTCAATATAACATTATTTTTTTAATTGTTAACTAGAAGATCTCATTGGAGTTTTTCTTAGACATCGCTCTTAAATATTGACAATTTAGCTTATAGAATTCTTATGTATTTCTGATTGCTGAATAAAACAGAGTTAAAAAATGACTATAATTTTCTTGAATAACTTTGTAGTAAAAATAACCTTATTTTTATGATTTGTTGAGGATCTAGTATAAACATATGCAGTGGAGTACGAGCAAGTCTGTGTCTAACCCTTGCTATACACAATGTGTCTTAGTGCTTTTGTAGTTTTTATCTCAAGAAAAAATTGGCATTTCTGTCTTAGACTGAGAACAGTCTGTACTGCACAATTTAGATTTGTTAAAATTGTTATAACTAGTTATTTTCGTTATTTTGTTAGTGCTGTCAAAAAAATATATTATGGTTAGTTGGTTAGTTGTGTCAAAAATATAAGATTTGTTAGTTAGGTAGAATATCGAGATGTTTGTGTTTTAGACTGTTTTTTTTCTTAAATTTTTATATATTTACTTACTTTTAATTAGTTTCAGTAAATTTAGTTTTACTTTAGGATGGTAATTAAAACGAATGTGATATTCATTATCAAATATGAGTAAATCAATTAAATTCATTTAATATAATGTCACATTTTTAATTGAAGTCACATAATTTTCAATATTATACGTATATGAGTATAATAAAGTATTGTACTACTCTACATAATTTTCAATATTAACATATTTAAGTATAATATGCATTGTAAGTGTAAAGGAATTAAAATGCCGGGTATGAACAGTTCTAAGTGCGTAATTCACTTCTTCTTGTTTTTTCATCTTCGAAAAGCAAGTCGTATTTGTTTTTGACATTTTAGCACGCGCCAATGACGCAAAATAATTACAGTTACATTCTCGTTTTGCTTGTTTGCCATAAATTTATCACGACGTCCAATTATATTGCAAAAAAGAAACTTTTGGATGTGCGTCAAAGAGATGTTTCATGCTTTATCGTGAAAGTTTATATTATCCTTTACGAATTTCAAAATTGGTTATTTAAGACCAGTCTTACCTTATGCAATGCATGAGCAAATTGCGGGCGCACGCCTTAGGGGGCATCAACACGATATTTGGATATAAAATTTCTGAGTATTATCTATATTTTTTTTAAACATATAATCTAGAATACTTAATAGATTCTAATAAACAATCTAACTTGACTATAGATTGGATACGGAAAAAATAAAAACATATTTAGTTTGCAACGTGATACTAGTAGATACAATTAAAATTAAAAAGTGATTACGATAGTAGAAATCCTACTTCGGTTTTGTCATATTATTCAATAATATTACATTGACATCTGATTATCCGATCTTAAACTAAATATATACAGATGATGATTATTGTCCAATTTGTTTCTTTTTGAAAATTAAGTTATAAACTATTTTGTACATTATTGATGAAACTGTTTCAACAAGAATTAGATTATGTTCAACAACAACGGATTATTTAAAAAAATTAACATTTCCATTGAAGACATGCGTGGTTAGAATTGTGAATGAAGCAATATGAAAAAATTGATGCAACTTTTTTTTGGAACAAAAATCTTCGAGCTCGTACCTACTTTAAAGGTAACTATTATGTTATTTATCATTATTATATATGCAGAAATAATACAGATTGATATTATTAGTATTTTTAATATCATTTAAAAAATATATACCTTCGTTGCATCTTCTGTTATTTGAACAATACTTTTAAAATCAACATACATTCAATTTTAACTTTAAAACAACAATATGATAACTGACAACTGAACGGTCCTTATAATATCATTAAGTAATAAACTTTTTTTTTAATTAAAAAAATCTAACATAAAGTACGAGTGTCATGTTTACTAATGCTATTTTTTTTTGTTCTTTGGGCAATATTTGCTCAATAGAATAATCGCATAAAACCCCCCCCAAAATAATAAATAACTGTTCGAAATCCAATTATTAACTGAAAATAGAAATTCATCAATAGGTTGGTAGTGCGACAACGAAAGAAAACACCACAATTTGATTTTGAGTAACCCGCGAATCGCCTCGATCTTCTAAATAAATCAATGTATGATATAGGCTCTTAGATTATATCTATTTTTTGAGTACCAGAATTATTAGAATGTATTAATTTAATTAACGTAAATGATTATATCATTTTATTTATAAGTGGTAAAATAATAAGGGTGGAGCAAGAGCTAGAAATAAAATTGCATGCGGCGCTAAAGACCCAGAACTGGTCCTGTGGTGTTTGATGGGTTTTTTAATTTAAAAAGCACCAGAAACGGCAATTCATTTTTCGAGAAAATGAAATATCCGATTTGAATGATTCAAAAGATATTTCACTTGTATTGACGAACTCCAAAACTGGTTAAATTTTTGAGAATGTCTAGTGGAGATCCTGTGAAAAGAGTAAAAAAAAAAACGAAATCATTTAGCGCTCAAAAATGGTCATTAGACATATGCTTATCAAATTATCAGATATTTTATAGAGAGTTCAATAACATGTACAAATTTTGTTTAAATTTATATGAGTACCGTACCAATGTTTATTCGTTAGTCTGCGCAAAACAGCCGCGCAGCACGGTGGCTTTGAAAAAAATTACAATTTAAAAGCAAATTTGAAAAAAGTCTTTTTTAATTTAAAAATTCTTAGAAATCTCATCATATCCCAGTTATCAAAAAAAAATTAAAGATATTTTTTAAATTTTAATTTTCGGTACTGGAACATCTAGCAACTTGCCTTAAGGCAAAATGTCATGTACTATTACCTCTCTCTATTTTCAATTATTGCTGTTGAAAATTCCTAACTTTGAACCCCACTATACTCTAAAAAAATGCGTGATTCTGCATATATTTAGATCATGTCGTCTACTTTATTAATTACTGACCACATTCTGACATGAAATTATGTACGTGCCGATAATATAATATAATATAAAAAATCATACTTGACATGACATCTGAAAAAATTAAATATTGAAATCGAAATACTTTTATAATATCAATAAATATTTATTAATAATAACATTAATGTATATTATTAAAATGATTTTCTAGAGATGTAAATCCTGAATTATTTCATTATAAACATTCTCGCCTTACATTTACAATATATACAAAGATTTCTCACTTCTATTACATAGCTTACTTTCTTCATAACACTAACAAAAAATTCAGGACATGATCTTATGAATGAATCATAAACATAACATTATTATTCAGCAATAAATTGCACAAAGTTTGCAAAATATTATTGTTACATTAATTGTACATGAACATTTCTGATCATTATTATAATAGAACAATAATTTTAAACGCTCTTGTACATTTTACGCCAAAAGATATTTTCTCTATAGGTTTGAGAGAGTTGTTGATGAATTTCTAGCAAACATACCACACGAAGTAAAAATTGACATAGCGAATATTTTTAATACAAGAGTTTAATAGCAATAAATGAAATATTACAAAAAATTGTGTAAAAAGCGTATAAGATGAGCACAACGTTCTAAGACTTAGAACGTTGTGCTCATCTTATACGCTTTTTACACATTTAATATTTAGCATTGCACTTGCTAATGCTAACTCAGTTTACTTAGAATCTAAGTAAACTGAGTTAGCATTAGCAAGTGCAATGCTAAATATTTTGTCGATAATTAGCGAGTTTGTTAATTTAAAAATACATAATATCTTATAAAAATAAATACAATTTTAGAATATATCATGACTCTCTACGGATCAGAGACATGGACTCGGCCAACAAAGAAGTTCTAAAGAAATACTGCAAAGTGCGAGGAAAAATAGATTTCTATTGGACAAGTTTGTGAAATGATAAGCAAAGTGGACCAGAGCCATATTGGCTAAACTTACCAATAAAATATAAAAAACCACATAAACATAATTTTATAATCTGTAATCATTATCATAAATAAATGAAATGTTATTGCGTCTATTAGTATTGCTTTTATTATTATTTTATTTATGAGTTGTATTTTATTCATGATTATGAATAAAAAAAAATGAAATGCCTACATTATTATTGCCAAACGGCAGCCAGAAAGTGCCAGAAGTTAAAATAATAGAAAATTCAGTATATGTATGGCAGATTGAATCATACACATATGAACAGGATATGACAAATTAATTCACTTGAAATATGAAATTAAGTAATAATCAGGGCCAGTCCTACCTTTGCAAAAAATACGAGCGCACCCCTTAGGGGGCGCAACACAAAATTCGGATATTAAATTTTCAATATAGTTTTTTCCATATATAATTTCTTTGCATCTTTCACTAATCTTTCCACAATAATTTTAAAATTCATAAAAATATCATTTTATAACAACAAATGAAAAAGAAATATGAATACATATATCATTCGGCCTTCACGATATCGACTAGGGAGAAGTTTAAGATGCAATTTTGGATATCTTAAATAATAAAAAAATAAATAAATTTAATCCAACATGAAATATCTGTGTTATGTTATGGTTATGGTTATGTTATACCGTTTAAAAGACTTCAATTTCTTATATAGTGTGGGACTATATAGTATAATTGAGACTCATCATTTTATTTAAAGCAGTTCTACATTTAACATCGCTCATATTATAAATGTATATGGATTTTGCCGTGAAAAATTTAAAACACAATAATTATTACTTTTAGGTAATCGGTAAATATTAAAAAAATTTAGACATGGATACAGGACAACGTCTGTCGGGTCATCTAGTATAAAATAAAATATGATAATAAATTAAACACCTTAATTACAACATAGTTGCTATTATAACTTTACAAATACTAATATGCATATTACATTATCAAAAATAATAAATTAACACTCGCTAATTATCGATCTTTCAATAACAATATTAATTAATGATTCAATAAATATAATTTTATATAATTATATACGTATGTATTAATTGCACAATATATTTTCATTTATGCGTATTGTTAAAGACATGATTTAATTTACTATTAAGTGTAAGATCACAGCAATTACATAATTTTCTACAGGTACATAACACATTCTATAGTTAATTAATTAAAAAATTACTTAATTACTGTACAACTAAGTAGATTTATTAGTATTTACTAAGTAGGTAGATACCAGCATAAAATTTTATAGGACAACGATATTTTTAATTAGGAAGGAATTGTAAAAAATAATAGCTTAATTATTAAATCAATGCAAAAAAAATTTCATGGGCATATTTTATACAAAAATTACATCGCATGTATACTTTATCTGGTTTTTGGTCAAGATCATTCATCTTGAGAGTCGTACTCTACTTTCAAATATTTTTGTTAAAAAAATTATTAACTTTACTTGTTTTTGAGATATCGGTGGTGAACCTGCACACCATAAGACCCCACTCTATTCTATATATAATTTGTTTATGAAATACAAATTGTTAAAATCAATCCTTCTGTATAAAATATCATGGTAGTATCTACCATCAAATTTAAAAATTTAATATTTTCAGTTAGCTTTTTGAGCTTATTAACGATTGTTATAATGAGACTAAATGCATCGAAGTTTTCGAACTTGAGCATAATATTATGTTGTTAACATAATCATTGAATGAGTACAAATTTATTTTACAATAATCTTTTTAACATTGTTTACGACTGCGATGCAAAAACACGTTATTAAACTACATAAATATAATATAAAGATATGCAATGAAATTTCGTCGAATTAACAAATCCTACAAACTATTTTTATTGATTCAAAACATTTGAAGTTTCAATCGCAAAATCATATTTGTTTAAGGTTCATATATTATTTATATTTAAAAATATTTAATCTATGTATTTTGAACACATTTTTTCGTTAACAAAGAAGTTGCGTAAAATGCAATTGTAGATTTTTTATATAAATCAAAATTTCAGGATTTTTAGTCCGAATATTTGCTTTTTATACAAATTCTTTGTTTCATTTATCCTATCAACGATCAACGATTATTTACTACGTTATGCATAATGGTATTAGTTATGCTTTAGTTACAGAAATTGCACATTTTTTGTCTTTACATAGCTGCTCTCAAAGAATTATCTGTACCTACTTTTATATGAAATTATATAAAACAAAAGCTCTTTCAGCAACTATCATTTGAAGCTCGAATCGTACGTTTTGGGTCTAATTTTTTTCACTGTGCTTTGATTTAATTCAAATTTTGAAATTATGTTTATCTTACCCTTAAGTTCAAAAGTGAAAACAACTTAAAACCCGCCACCACCGCCGGGGAATGACACCCCTTCTCAGTGGTATAAATTTATTTTTAGGTGTTTTTCAACTCAAAGGTTGTTCGCAAGGGTGTAGGGTTTTTAAGAGATTGATTATGATTTTATTGTAAGGTAAACATATTAGGAAATATTTTACAATTTTATCCACTAATAACAAACACATTTTCTAACTACAAAATGGCTCAATGTCAATTTATACATGAAAGGACCTTGTCGGGTCCCTCCCCCAGGGGGTGGTGGCGGAGTACAAATTGTTTTCACTTTTAAACTTAAGAGAAAATTCAGCCTATTTCCAAAGTTTCATGCAAATTGGAGCACAGTAAAAAAATTCTGAAGTTACACCCTTTTTTCTCTTCATTAACTGCACTAATAATCAACCCTTTCCACTCGGCCGCCACTCCGGTGGCAAAATACATATAAATCCCGCAATTCGCGAGTGGGAAGGGTTAAAATCGTTTTCAGTTGTCTATAAAATAAATAAAATTCTCGCTGGACTTTCCAATAAAACGATCGTATACTTCGACTTCTTAGCAAGCTATGCAAAGATAAAAATATTTTCATGTGACCATTTTATTGTTTCTTATGTTAAATCTTTAATCATTATACAATCCGTTTGTATTACTTATTTTATTACAACTTATTATTTCTTATTAACAATAAGTTGAAATTGCATATATGATGAGCCGTTATTATTGCGAACGAGTGCAGTCTATACGTAAAATGGAGAATTGAACTCCATAGATTCAGTTTTATTATATAATTTATTATTCTATGAATTCTAGATTTTACTGAAGTTTTAATAAAACATCTTTCGTTAAATCAATAGTATCTAATTATCTCGGAATGAGTACAAGTTAAGTAAAATTATAATTGTTTAACGTCTTTTCTTTAATATTGTAGTGAAAAATATGTAGGGAAAAATAATGAACTAACACTAAAAATGTTATTATGCGTTATAAATTTACAATTTCAAATAATGATTTTAAAATCATATTTTAAATTAGGGAATGCAATGCCGGGTTACCAAAAAACCGGTATTTATTGGCTAAATTGTTGGTGGTATTAAAACCGGTATTTACTTCTGAAATGCCGCTATTTTGGGTAACCACTAGTTGATAGTAAAATATCGAAGGGATGAATTTTGGCGTTTTAAAAAAATCAATAAAGCAAAATAAGTAATAAAAATAATATTGCAATATATATATATATATATATATATATATATATATATATATGAATATATGTAAATAAATATAAATAGCATGCAATGCATGGTTTCAGAGATTATACTTGACGCGTTAAGTTATTATTAAACTTGTAATTAACTGATTACAAATATAACTATTATATTTGATCATGAGTTTTAATATTTTCTATGATAATTCATATAAAATGGTTTATATAACTTAAGGTCATATATCGTAGCTGCAAAACAAATGCTTAATGCATACATTTTTATTTTAATTTTCTTTCACGGCTGTGTGAACGTGAAAATGACACTATATGCCGGATAGACCTTCATGTGAATCAATTTTTTATAAAAAAGTTTTCATACCATATTTATTAGAGTATAACGGAATAAATTATATATTATACACGTTATTGTATAAGTATCTTTTTCTAAACTCATATTGAATTAAACTATTAAAAAACGCTGTCAATGCCAAAGAATATATAATGGCGTACATTACTTCCAACTTTTTATAGGTTAATTTTTCATGATTCTAAAATATTTGCACTAAACAGCATTTATTTCTGATGTTTTACTTCTTGTACCTTTGCATTCAAGTATATAATAAAATGAATCAATCATACGAACGATAATTTTGAAATTAAATGCAGAAATATATATAAATAAAGGGGTTATTATAGGATTTTGAAAATCAAGTTAGGTAAAAAGAAAACATACAATACTTAAAAAAATGGTCTTGTTGATTTTAGATTAAGTTGGCTTTCAAACGCAATAATTTCGAAATTATGCTTTCTATATAGCATTATATATTATAAAGGGTGTCCCAGACCTTAACGTCAAGTTGAAACAGGGTGAAAGTATTGACCTTGACTGTCCTGAAAAATACTAAAAAAAAATATATCACATTGTTTAAAAATATGATCTTCTAAATGCAACTCAGAGCTTTGGTAAAAATAAAACCATTTTTCGATTATTGTGGTTAATTTTTATTGATTGGACAAAGCATTTTAATTTTGGAACCGTAATCCTAATAACATTTCTAGGACCACGATGATTGAATACTATAATTGCCCCAAGTTTTCAAGAATCAAGACTTTTTGTTGCACTATGAATATAATATTTTTAAATCGATCGATTTTAAAAATCTCCCCTTGAAAAAACTTGTTGAAATGTTCCATCAAAAGTTGGCGCATTTAAACATAATTGTAAAATGATAGAATACTATTATTCATTATTAAAATTTTGGAGTAAAAAAATAAAAACCTAAATATGGCCATAATTTCACCAAAGCCTTACGTTGCACTTAAAAGCTCATAATTTTCAAACCATGTGAGAAATTTTTTCTTATTTTTTTTCAGAACAGTTGAGGACAATGCTATCATCCTGTCTAGGATTGACGTCAAAGTTCTGGGACATCTTGAAGAGGGGAGTCCCGTAACGCCGGACGGCACCTAGCGCCGGACACTCTATTTAACACGTATTATTTAAGTGAATGTAAATCTTTTCATTTCAAAATACAAATGAAAGGGTCGCACACGGTCACGGCAGGAGCAACCGTTTGCTGTTTTAGGCGCAAAACCAAGGTCCAATAAAAGTAATTCTAGTATATTTATGCATTTACATTCGAGTGGTATGCAAAAACAAAAGTAGTTCTTGATTGTTAACCATAAAATTGTAGAATACCATTAGATCTCTTAAACAATTTTAGTAAATACCACCAAAGGAACGAAAATGTCTATCTCTTAGCACCGGATACTAAGCCGTCCCTTAGCGTCGAACAGTAATAGTACTTATGTTTCTTGTGAGAATTTACGTAATTTATTCTAATTATTTTGTTTTGTATTAGTGCTAAAGGTTACTACATACGCCCATTTTTAGCATTTCGTAGTCAAAGAATGAAAAGCTTATAATGTATGCACTAGCTGAGATTATCGGAGTGGCCCAGCCAAAAGGGTGGATGAATAGTGACTTTTTTTTCCAATATTTAAGAACATTTGTCAAACACACATGTGCAGACATTCCAGAATGTGGAGATGGCTACATATGTGACCAATGTTATTTCGAAATGTCCGGTACTAGGTGCCACTTTTATATTTTTTGTTACCAAAGTTTGATTGATGGTATTAATTATTGTTTAGCTAAGGTTGCGTTTTAGTTAATTTGATTTAATTTCTAACTTTGTTATCTAACATAAGCCACAATTTAATAAACATATATTTTTATTTATTTACAAATAACCTTAGGTGTCCGCCACTCGGGGACTTCCCCCTATATATATATATATATATATATATATATATATATATATACACGTCAATGAAAAAATTAACCCAAAAATTGTGTTTCATATATCGTGTGTTATTTTCACATCTAAGAAAACTTAATTTAATCACATTACTTTATGCGATTTGTGGATACATATTAACTGCACAATTTTCACAATGTTATTCAAATATGATTCAATATGTCTAGTATTAACAATATTATTTTATCAGTTTTAGTAATATTTTTTAACTAACTAACTATATTTTATCTATGAATATATTTTGACCACACAGAGATCGCGAGCCAAATTCTAAGGGCAACACGGTTTACATTGAATTACGCATTAATTTATGTTAATAATTTACCGTTTCATTATCTTTAATTATTTGAAAAACAAAGAAACAATTTTCGGATTTTGTTAATAATGTACAAACTAATGGATTGTCTATACCTCTTTTAGAGTATCTAAGTCAGCCTGTCATTCCACACGATCAATAATTATAAACAAAATAGAAAGATACATTTGTAGTATCGAATTTATATTATTTAATTATTTTGCATATTATTCAATAGTAAATTGGCATTTTCAAATTTTTGTTTAAGTAGATATTATATTTTGTTTAAGTAGAGTTTTAAATAATACTAATTGTAATTATTGATCGTTTTGTGGTTGACATATTATTATTGTTAATTACCTAATTGTATATACATTTTTATATGTACAATATCACTACAATTATCAATATTAAATAATATTTTAAGTGTTTAAAACTAATGTCTTAATTATAAAGCAACAAATTTAACAAATATAGACTTATATTTCTGGATCTCATATAGCATACAATTTGCTACAACATTTCTTTTCGCGCGCGCAATTTAAATATTTTTGACTACGTCTTATCAGAATATCATTTTGCACTAGGACTAATATATTTTCACTAATACTCAGTTTTAAATCCATTTTCAAAATTCAAAAGGACTTAAATAATAAATATTTTGTTTGTGAGTTATTGAATTTAATTTGTAATATATTTATAGTGCTATATAGTAACATTAATTGACTCGAACTATTTTAATTACACACTTTACCATTTATGGTATCAATTAAGATATATTAAAATCGAAGGGATATCATAAATCATATAATTTTTAGAAATGTTCAATCCAGTCGTATAAGTCTGTAAATGTAATATATACTAGATAATTGTCTTTATAAACAGAATAACGAACTGTAGCTCCATATAATATAAAATATGTACAAATATAACTACACATTCCGAATAATGAAATTTAGAATAATTTTTATGCTATAAAATAGCATAGTTCAAAATTAATTATTGAAGTTTCTTTATTGACTGCTGCCCTCAAATGTGCTCATCTAGTGCATCTGTGAAGAAAAGAAACTCAATATCAGCTCCCAAATTTATATTAAATTTTTAAAAAAGAAATTAAAAATGGAAATGGAAAAACATGCCAAAAATCTCGTTACAACGCCATATTGTTCACTTTAAAGTGTCAATGTTGGTATTGCTGTATTCATTTTAATAATATATTTTTATTTTAACATCAAAATATTATTTCAATCTTTTGCAATTTATCAATAATTTGGGAGAAGATATGGTTTTCTTGATTTGTATTTAAACTAATTACTAAATAATTTTAATGTTATAACGAGATTTCATTGCATATTGTAAATATATCGCACATTTAAATCAAAACTACGATTAAATTAATGATAATTTTATAAAAAATATATGGGTAAACTTTATAATAACAAAATTTTGTAAAGTTATTGATACTATATTCTTTTCACTGGAAAAAAATAAATCTTTATTAGAAATTCTGTAAATATAATGAATAGTTTTGATTATAGAATGCGATTTATGTGGTCACTGTAATTAGTTATAAGGTTGTATATATATATATATATATATATATTAGGGTGGTCCTTAATATGGACATATTCGGATTTCCTTGCTAACAAGGGCTCAAATGGTTCCAAATTGATAAAAAAATTCTCTGAAAGTTTTAGCTCTTAATATTGTCTTTTAGATAGAGCGCAGAATAATGAAAGATTTGTATGGAAATAGTATGAAAAAATTTTCAAAAATTTTGCAGCGCGTCGAATTTTCAATAAAAAATGACACAAATTTTGAATTTTACCTATATATAATACCAAAAAAATTTTTTTTTTAATTTTCAAAATTTTTTTCATGCTATTTCCATACGAAGTTTGATTGAATTACACATTATCCAAAAGTTAATATTAAGAAATAAAACTTTCAGAGAATTATTTTTTATCAATTTGGAACTATTTGAAGCCCTGGGGAGCAAGGAAATTCGAAAATGTCCATATTAAGGACCACCCTAATATATATATATATATTTTATGAATTCGAAATTGAAAAACTTTCGTTTATTTAAAAAAATATTCAATAAGATCCATCAAATTTAGCCTAAAAAACTTGATTTCATAAACAGTGTAACCAAATTATAAATATTATATAGAGTAGAGCGGGGCAGAAAGGTCCAATTTGATTTTGAGCAATTATATTACAACAATTGTGAAACTAAACAAATTATATTACAACAAATAGCACATAGAAAACAAACAACTATCTGGCTATGTTCAGTAAAACTCCTACATACTAATTCATCCTTGAGAAATGTTTTTTTTATCGTTTTTCAAACATTTGTTACTTGGACCTTTTTACCCCATAGACGGGGTAAAATGAAACTGCCAGGTGGTAAACAGGCCCACTTTCTATATTTTTCAACATTATTCAATCAATGCAAAATATCAATTTTATGGGTACATTTTTTACAGTTATCCCTGTATATAATCTTGATCTGGTATTTTGTTAGAAATAATCAACAAAAGAGTTGGAATACTATTTACTTAACTTATCTCTTGTAAAATTGCTCTTTTTAACTTAATTCACTTTTTTTATTAACTATCTTTTATTGTTTACACCTTTGCCAGGGTAAAGGCTCAGGTGGTGCTTTTTACCCCACCCAGATAAGGGTTTTTACAGAGGTTATATGAAAAAAAACTATTGAGTGTAACTTAAAAATAACAATACATTTTATAACACAGTTAAATATTGTTTACCTAAATAATATATTGAAGTCTCGTAAACTAAACAACAGTGCTCACAAAAAAAAACAGCAACGAAACAAAATATTTTTGTTATGCATTTTCAAACATTGCCGCTTAATCCAGAGAGCGACGTCATAAAAAACAATAAAACGGCTGGTTTTTTCATATTTTTCCCTCTACTTTTAAATATTGTTGGTAAACAAAAAAAATCTCAACTTTACTTGTTTTTCAGATATTGGTGATGGACCTTTTTAGCCGTGGACCTTCATACCCTGGTCTAGCTTACTATATTATCCAGTAACATTAAATATAAACATGACAAATGTTGAATGACAACTTTATAACTAGGTACATTATATTTATGGAGAAATGAAATAAATAGCTAAAATTAATTACATAATTCTTTCAAAAATGCGATATTAAAAATTATATCTATCCTAAAATGCTTTAAATAAGACAATTTTCCAAAACCTAGAATTATAAGAACACATTATATGAAAAATGCAAATTTTTAATATTATTCATGCTTTTCAATCGTAGTTAACGATTAATGACTCATTATGCTTTAATAAAAGATTTTTGTAAACTTCTCAATGGTGACAAAAACAGTAATTTCATAACATGTATTTAGAATAGCAATAATAATATATCGGAATATTAATCAAGAAAATAAATAGGTTGTGGTATGTTTTGCTAGTAAATATCACCTCACATATAAAAATGTTGTATGAGAGATTTATGAGCATGCTGCAATATTATGGGTGCGATCGTGGTAATTGACAAAATGTTTATGTTATGATATAATATAATATAATATATATATATATATATATATATTTAGGAGAGCTAGGGGCTTAATGGAACAAGGCTAAGTAGTAACAGGCGTTTCTCAATAGGATCTTAAACGATATTAATGATAAAAATAAATATATATTTTTTTATATTTTTGCCTCGTTTGGATATGTAAGTCTCCCCTCAGCACATCATATTGTTATAGCAGTTCCGCAGACCTATGCAGTAAACAGAAGTGTGCAGGTCTGTCATTTATATCAAATGTCATATTAAAAGTCATTGACATGTAACATAAAATTGTACAATTGTATAATTTGGATGCGCGTTGTTATTTTCAACTAATTTTGCATTTTATATATCTAATATCTGATTAAATTTATCAACTTTTGATAATATTTGAAAATATTTGTGATTACTAATTTATTGAAATAGTTATTTTGATCAGTTTAAAGAAAACCCACCTGGGGTTAGAGCAGTTTACGTTGATTTATGATAAGAATTCCGCACCTAGCGCCGGACACCCTACTTAACCCATATTATTGAAGCGGGTATAAATCTTTTCATTTCAAAATACAAGTAAAAGGGGCACGGAGGGCACACAGGACCAAGATAACGCGCCAAGTCTGTGACGCACACGGCCGCGGCGGGAGCAACCCTTTGATGTTTTAGGCGCAAACTCACGGCGTCAACTAAATATCATTGGAAGTAATTCTAGTATATATGCATTTACATTTGAGTGGCATTCAAAGATAAAAGTAGCACTTAATTTTTATCCGTGAAGTGGTAGTATATTATTAGATATTTTAAACAATTTTAGTAGGTACTACCAAATGAACAAAAATGCCTGTCCCTTAGCACCGGACACTAAGTCGCCCCTTAGCGTCGGACAATAAACATATTGACATTTCTTATGAGAATTGACGTAATTTATTCTAATTATTTAATTTTGTTCTGCATGAGTGCTAACGGTCACTACATACCCCTATTTCTCGTATTTCCTAGTCAAAGATTGAAAAGCTTATGATGAATGCTCCAGCTGAGATCATCGGTGTGGTTCAGCCAAAAGGGTGGATGAATAATGAGTTTTTTGCAATATCTAAGAATATTCGTCAAACACACAGAGTGTGGAGATTGCTACATATTTGTTCAACACAGGTTATTTTAAAATGTCCGGTATTAGGTGTCACTTTTTAAAATCATATTTTTTGTTACCAAAGTTTGATGGTATTAATTATTTTTTAGCAAAGGTTACATTTTTGTTAATTTTGTTTGATTTCTAACTTTCTTATCTAACATAAGTTATAATTTAATAAACATTTTGTAAAATATTTTTTGATTTATTTATAAATAACCTTAGGTGTACGGCACTCAGGGACTTCCCACTAATTATACTTTATGTTGCTTTATAAAAAAATTAGTTACTTCAGAACCATGTTAATTTTCTTACAAATAACTAAAGAATAAATTACCAAAGGTATTATTGTCGCTCTATTGCCATTACTACTTGCCCTGGTAGATGTTACAACTAGCCCCAATCACGAGGTAATCACGCACTTTTTATAGAAATAATGGAAGGAATGGAAAATAGTTATAGAAACATTTTTACTTGATTTGGCAGAGGAATAGTTGCAACATCTATTCATTTTACAGTAGAAATATAATCCGAAACGATATATTAAATGATGTTATTTTTAATAAAAACTGTTATAACATGCATCTAGCTCCCCTATGTATGTATATATATATATATATATATATATATATATATATATGTGTGTGTGTGTGTGTGATCGTGTAAATTCTTATAAAAAATATTTTAAAAGTAAACACAAATTTGTGTATAATTAAATTGAACATAGTTTTTTAGTTGTGCGCATATTATTTTTATTTTCAAATTGAACATAGGCGCAGGTGGAATTCATGGCATTATTTAAATATTTATATATAATATATGGTAAATGTTAACATGTTTATCTAAATCTATAATATGTCATACAATGTTGAACATGGTAATTTACTCTATATTAAATTTGTTTAGAACATATACTGTATATTTCATATCAAATAAAAGATGATTTGTAAAAGATCCATGTCACCTATCCAAAATTCGTTGTTGAAAATATATATTTTTGTAGGACATGCAAATTATAATTAGTTACTTACATTTCAGTAAGATAAACTATTAATTCTTATGAATTCAAAGAGCTTTGAAAAATAATTAAATGTACAAAACGGTTGTTCATTTTACATGCACTAATAGTCATGTTCTTTAAAATTTACTTTTTAATGCATCTTTCACAATATAATTACTTCCTAATCTTTTAAAGTTATTTTATAAATTTATGTGCTCAATAATCATGCTCGTGAGATCCATGTTCATAAAAATGAATACTGAGTTGCATTATTAATGTACACATATAAATGTGCTCAATTACAATATAAAATATATGTTGGAAATACTTATAATATATATATATATATAATATATAAATCTATAAAAGATCTTATATTTGATATAAGGACACGTTTTGTAATTAATTCTCGATCAGACTTGTTTAGGTAGGTCCTAAATCAGGTCTTTATATATAATGTAATAATAAGTAATAATACTTATAGTTTAGGCTTGTTTTGGAGAAAATATATTAAAAAAGCTGATTAAATTCAATTATATTGTTTTCAAAAGCTAAGAGCATGAACTACATTTAAATCATTATCTTTTTTGAAAAAAAAAACGAAGGTCTAGCTCAACTAAATCAAAACAATTTGTCACAAATATGGCTACTTTTGTAGTTCAAATCTCATTTGATTTTTAATTCATAAAAAACGCATACAGCTCGAAATTATTTTTTCTCAAGAAAATGAAATGTGATTAATCTAAAAGTTCTTTGTAATCGATCGATTGTCATATACGTCTCTAGTATGTGTTTTTTTTCTATCTAGATATTCTCTAAATGACTGTATCTAAAAATGATTTTTTGTGGGAGAAATTACAGTATTTAATTTAACACCAAAGGTAATCAATGAGATGACGTACATTTCTAACCATTTAAAATTATTACTTATTTTAGGTCATAAGTACACATACATTTTCTTAAATAGGTAACCTTTTATAAGTATATGAGATCTTTACATTAAACATTCATTAAAACATTGAATAATATATTTGCTAATGTAAATATCTAATAGAATGTAATAAATTATTTTCACTAGCTTAATCCCTTGTCAAATATGCTATCTGCAATAGTAATATGAGTGCAAAATATTATTTTTCTGTGAAAAAACTATTTTTTGCAAAAGAAGGTTTTCTCAATTTTTTACATTTTACACTTGTCTAAATTAATATTTATTTGTAGAGCAAATGCAGCAAATGCAAAAAGTGAAATTGATTTTATAGAGAGCAATAATCAATATTAACATATTTTACTTTTATATAATAAAAAATATGAACATTCTTTGAGTATTAAGAAGATGAATTAAAAGTAAGCCTGTGTCAGAACAAGTTAACAAAGTTTAATAAAATTAGTGTTCGTTGAAGTTGAAGGGTTTATACTTTTCCTAATTCAATTTAATTGTATCAGTAAACTATTTGCAAAACCGGCTATAAAAAATTACCAAGTTGTAAAAATAAAATTGTTTTTAAGATAATTTAACAGAAGTAACAAAAACAACAATATATAAACATTTTTATGAGTTAATTTCTAATTATTAACGCATTTTTTTTCTGGTATTGATTATTGTTATTAAACAAAAACTCGCTAAAATTATTATCTACAAAATGTTATGAATAATAATTTACTAACACTTATTTTTATATTCAATTTTATATTTGTAACAAAAATGTGCTCTGATACCATTTCTATATTATCGATTATATCTTACCATTAAATTTTTAAAAACTGAAATATATTACTTCGGCATGATATTTATGAAGTATTTAACGAGCAACAATAAAGTTTTAAACAATTTATAATTTAATTATGAAATTATTAAATATTTAATTTCACAATAATTAAAGAACATACTTTCTCACTTACATCGAGTATTAGATTTATGACTGAATGAGAACAAATATATATGCGCATCATAATTAAAATACCAGCTCATTAGGGGAGACTGGGTACAGTTGTGCCAGGGTACGGTAGTGCCAGTCGTCTGACTATACTGATTTTGGTATACAGTCCAAAAGGAGTTTCTCGTAAAATGCGCAGATGATACATTTGTCACCATTGTAATGATGATTCTGACCAGATTTCTTTATATTGATACTAGGGTTTGTCGGTTTTCAAAAACCAATTTTAAAAACCGGTTTTTGACGAAAATTATGGATTCGAAAACCTGCTTTTAGTAGAAGAAGTCGGTTTTCACTGTATAAATGGAAAATGACAATAAAAAGTCAAATATAAAAGATAGATGCAAGCATTTTGATTCTTGGAATCATATCGGCTCGATAACATTTGGAATTATATTAGTCTGTAAATGTATTATTTTTATTTAAATTCGAAAACTTCCCTTTCACTTCAGAAAAATATTTTTGTTCTTATATATGTGAAATTGATGCATACATAACGAATAATTATTTTCAAAGTTATTTAATCCAGATAAACTATTAATTTTTGTTCTATTAATTAAAAATAGAATAATTTTATTTACTATCCAGAATATTAACCAATAAATAAATTTAATCAAATACTGCTTTAAATTGCACTAAATTTGCGGATAACATTTTGTTATTACAGAATATTCGAACAAAAATTTATTTTCTGTATAAAATTCGATAACCGTTTAAAACCGGTTTTCTGGTGAAATTAAAATTCGAAAACCGGTTCACTGAAATGTCGGTTTTTGTATAAACCCTAATTGATACAAAGTTACTGTAATATGTTGATTGATAATTATCAGTGAAAATTTTTATATTATATATAGATTTTTAAATTTTTATATTTTATATAGATTTTAAAGAAAAAAAATATATTAACACTAATCGTGATAGTGACTCATAAATTATAAGAAGGAACTTGATCGCATAGTTCAGTTTTTTTCTTATTAACTTTGTTTAAAAAATATGTTTTGGAATATATTATTATATAATATTTATAAGATTTGTGATTTTTCAAATAATTATGTTTTGTTGCATTACTTGTTTCTGAAAATAAAAGTTGTTATAAGCTATTTTAGTGTTTATAGCTAATGTTTTTTAGCCTATGTTTATGCTTGTCACAACCGTCATGGCGGTGTGGACGGATGTGACACTCATCTTTTTTTATATGATTTAATTTTATGACTAATCCATCGCATTTAAGGACATTATTTCAGAATTTTCACGTTGTTAAACAACCAAATTTCCTTTTAATTTACTTTTTTCACAGCTACCTGGTAAACAAACAATTGCTGATCCAAAAAAATGCACAACCGTGCCCAGTCTCCCTTGCCAATAAATATTCTACTTAATTTTTAAAAATATATTTTAATTTTTAAGTATTCACTTAGGAGAATATTGAAACTAAATGGATTGAACTATTCAATGCAGCGTAATTGAGTCTGATGTAAATAATATATTAGTAATTAGGCTTTCTCTCAGTAACAGTACTAAAGTTATAAAATTATGTCTTTTATTTGATAAATTCGTTAGGTTCTCCAACCAATCGTTACTTTGTAACACTTACAAAGTTATGACAAAATAGATTTTTTTCGTCAGTATCACTGGCATAAGTCAAGTGGATAATGAATTTCATTTTTCAATTTTTCATAGATCATAAAACAAAATAAATAATTTCTTTACAAATAACTTTCGGAAAATTCAAAATCCGATTGGCTAGCCCTCGAACTTCTCGTATAAACCGACACAGCGCCTCCGATCGCAGAGTCGAAATCCGAACTGGCGGTCACGCCGTCCGCCACTATAAGAGGAGCATTTTCAGCATCAAGATAATTATTTGTCTTACCCGAATTTGTGTTTGTTATTGTGTTTCCTGATAGCAAATTTGTTGTTTGCGTCATGCCACCTGGTTGGAGATTTGTCAAACCTTTGACACCTTGATCTCGCTCTGACAGGCGCTGTTTTAACAGGCGAATTTTATCTTCTTTCTGTAATTCACAAAAAAAAGATTGAACATTATTAACTTATAAGTTATAGTAATCGAAAAAAAATCAAAAATGAGAATTTTTACATATCTTTACGTTTCATAAGTTTCTGAACATTTTGGCATACCTTAGAAAAAATGTATTTAAGTGTGGGAATGTGTGTATGTGTGCGGATACAAATTATCGTGGACGATTTCGGGAACACAGATCAACCGATTTAAATAATTAAAATTGCTGTTGATAAGTAGACGTGCTGATTAGTTTTTGGCATAAGCAGGTCTCGCCGTTTCGAAGATAAGATGCAAAAAGTGCCACAAACGGTAACTGAGTTTTTAAGAGAACGGAGCGTCCGCTTTTAATAATTCAGAAAACATTTTATTTGCATTGGCAAGATGAAGAATTGATAAAATTTGAAGAAGGCAGGTCTAGCGGTTTCGGAGTTCTGGTAAAAAAAGCAAAAAAAATGTCATTTGACGGTCAAAAATGATCATTAGAAATGTGCACATCAAATTATCAGATATTTTATAGAGATTTTAACAATAAGTAAATTTTGTTTACATTCCTATGGGTTCCGTACCAATGTTTATCCATTAGACGGCGACGCGGTGCTTATGCGCTTCGATATTTCGTATCTATGCAGTTAACTTCACTATTGCTTTGAAAAAAAAAGTTCAGAATTTCCAAAATATTTCAAAATAAAGAAAACATTTTTTTAAGTCTCTTTTTTTCAAAAAAAGTAAATTTTTGTCAAAAATTTATAATTTCTCAAAAATCTAATCTTTTCAGAGTAAATTTTTTTCAAAAATGCTAATCTTTTCAAAAAATATAATTTTTTATACGGGAAGTTCCAGCAATTTGCCGTAAGGCACGATGTTAAGGGGGTATTCTACTGTAGAAGCATGAATTTTGCCCGGTTTTTGAAGCGCTGTATAAAGAAAACCAATAATAATATTTTCACTATCGATTTTTTTATCATTTGTTCATTGATAGTTTATTATTACATAAAAAAATATTAAAGAAAAAAAATTAGAATTCACAAAGTTATGAGCAGTCAAAGTGGGGGCTCAAAAAAAAGAGGGTGTCCTGGCGTGCATGATTCCAACCCTCCTAGTGATCCGAAACATAAAAAATAGATGGATTCTTAATTATTATAGATGCCGCTATCGTATGAACCTTGGATAAGTTGAAAAATAAATTTTTGTTTGAATGGCGGCTGTTTGAAAAAAAAAATTTTTTTTTCATGTTTTTTTTAACAATTCCGAATTTTTTAAAAATACTAAATGAAAAGTTATAGTTTTGGGAAAGCAATGTATAGAGAAGATCCTCTCCAAATTTGAAGTAAATCGGTTAATTAGAACTCGAGATATCCTTACCGCCAGCTCGAAAAAAGTAGTTCCGAGAAAAACGCGTTCAAAGTTTTGAGACTCGGTCGGACCCGAACCGAGGCAACGTCACTAAAACGGATATAACTCAGGAAATAATAGTAATTTTGAAAAATCCTTTTAATGACATATTTTTGAATAACTAAACTTTGAAAATATGTAAAAAAAAATTTTTCGATTTTTTCAAAATTCTACAGTAGAATACCCCCCTTAAACTTGTATTGTGCAGTATCGTATAAAATAATAATTAACAGTGCAAAAATATCAGTGTGAAGAAAATGGCGATATGTGTGATAATTATTATTCAAAGTCAGATAAACAAACAATTTTAATCTAATAAGAAACTTTTTAATATTTCAAAATGTTTTAATATTACAGAATGTTATGAAACCTATTTTTTTTGTTATCGATATTGTAACCTTCTGCAATATATGTATTATGTATACATATATACAATTTATATGATAATATCTGAACTTGCAAATTTGAATATTAATGCAAGAGGAAACAAACTATAAGTAATTATAGTAAGTATTTATGAATGTAAATTTATGCAAGTAATATTATGAAATTTACGCTACTTAAATTATATAAATATATATAAATTATATAGGGTAGAGCGGTGCTTAAAGTTAAAGCTAAGCCGCGAGTCTAACAATACCTAAAAGGAAATACCTAAAGGAATACCTAAAAACACATAAAATATTATGTGTTTTTACTACGCTATTTTGAAGTAGAGAGCCGTTTGTTGACGTCGCTGTCAGAAGATAAACGGCCACGTTGTCGATTTTTAAAAGAAAGAATTGTTTTCTTCAAATTTTCGTCAAATTAACCTACAATTAAAAAGTCATCTATTTTAATATTTAATTGAGAAAATGATTGATTTATTGTTTAATGTATATAAAATAAATGATAAAGCTTGAATTAAATTTACTTTTATATAATTTCTAATAGAAATTATAAGAAAAAACAACTAAAATTAAATATTTATATGAAATGCCGTATGCCCTCATAATGTACTTTATTCGGCTCTTTAACATTGTTTATCAATTATTTTATTCAAAAATATACATTTCACGAAAATATATTTGTTGTTTCGTAACTTTCACAAAAATTTGTTTGGCTAATTTTCTTCCATACGAAGCCGAATTTATGGACAGTGTTCTTAATGAATTTCTTGAGATTTTGAATATGCGAGTTAAAAAAATTAAATATAATAACTGAAATAAAAATTCGTGCCTAAAAATGCTTTTACTCATAGTCTATACACTATTTACGCATTTATCCAACAAGGATCAAAATGTTGAAATATACCTGAAGTTGCCAACTACAAGTTTTCGACCTCATATTTTATTTCATTGCCATTTGGTGTACAACATTTTCACCAAACAATGTGCTAATACAAATTCAAATAATCTTCGAAACACTTTTTCTGTTTTCTTTTATTTCTATTAGATAATGTTTGAAGCTTGGGAGAAGCAGTTTTTCGGTTTACTTTTAGAACAACGAACTATCCAATTAAAAAATTAAACAATTTCTTCTCTTGTCATTTCGTAAATAGGGAAAACCACCGATTATATATTTACTATTGACTTCAAACGGCGCTTAGAACTTTATTCTAGATTTGTCTAGTTCATTTCGTATATCTATTATATAAAAATAAGTCGGGTTTTTCTTCCTGACGATATAACTCCAGAAGGCACAAACCGATTTGGACAATTTTGCATTCGTTGGAAAGGACTCGGACTCCGTGAGGTTTATATGAAGAAAATTGAAGATAGATTTCGACAGAAAAGCGAAAAATACTTTTTATTTTTTCACATACAGCGTCATTTCTAATACTTAGCATGTACTACAAACTAATATTTTTTCTTTGACAGCTAATCATTGTTCTCTGCTCAATTAATTTCATGTGACAAACCGGCAGTGTGTTTACTGTGAAATTGTGCAAAAAAGTAAAAAAATAAGTTATTTGTTTCCTAATATTTCAATTGGAAACCATCAAATCAATCAGGTGTTGTGCAAATTTTTATTCAATTTCAACAGCAGGCATTTTTTTTCTTCATCTTTTAATCACCAAACGAAATGTTACATAAAATGAAACCATCTGGTGGTGAAACTTTTCGCCCGATTTGCTAGTTGTGGGTAAATTTGAACCTTCATTTTGGCGAAAACAACAACAACAATATTTTCCATTATGATTATTTTCATTATGATTAATAATATATGTTAGCATTTTAATTTTTAATTTGGTTGTTCAACCAAATAACTGAAATGATTGATTAAATATAGTAGCTATCCTTCCGGGAAACGTCTTTAAAATTAAAAATAAAATAGTATATGTTTTTGTCCCCTGCTAACACTTTTTATTTCGCCCTACTCCGGATTCCATACGACCACATGACACATTTTAGAAAAATGGCAAAAAACCTATTTCTATAATAATTAATTAGCTGGGAACTTTACTGAAGATAGCTCGATAGTTGTTTGTGCGATATGTGATATTTATGGTATAGTAATGTAGTTGATTTTATGGTTTTCACAGTAATTACTAAAATCAAATTGGAGCTTTGAGCGGCCGCCGTACCCTATAGATTAATTGCATTCATGTTTTTGTATTACGTTGCAATATTTCATCCTCATTATGGTTAATACTATATGTTAACATTGTAATTTTTAATTCAGTTGTTCAACCAAATAATTAAACGGATTGCTTATAATATAGTACCTACTTTTCTTGAAACGCCTTTAAAATTAAAAATAAAATAGTATATGTTTTTGCCCCGTGGCTAACACATTTTAGAAAAATGGCAAAAAACCTATTTTTTCAGGGATTAATTAGCTCAAAGTTATACTGAAGATATCTCGATAGTTGTTTGTTTGATATGTGCTATTCATAGTATAATTTAGTTGGTTTGATGATTTTCGCAGTAATTACTAAAATCAAATTGGAACTTTGTGCCACCGCCGTACCCTATAGATTAATTGCATTCATGTTTTTGTATTACGCTGCAATATTTCATCCTCATTAACTTACCGCAGCGATTTGCCGCTGTAATTCATCATTTTCGCTTTGTAATCTCTGATACCTCTCCTCGTCTTCTTTTGATACGGCGCTGTCGGCATTGTAACGAGATTCTGCTTTATCACGTGGATGTCTTATTACTTCTATTACCTGTCATGGAATATAAATATTTATTAGAATAAATTATTTCTATTTATTAGAATAAATTATATTTAATTTCAATTTTATATATTATATTTGAATTGATAAATAGATCACTTTCGTATTGTCGTTGATGTACGTATTATAAAAAAGACTGATGATGAATTTTATTAAAATGATGATGATGAATTGTAACAATTAGAAAAATTTATAACTAAGTTTTTAATTATTTATAAACGAACCGTCAATAACATATATTATTAAATAATATTAAATATCTTTTTTTACAATATTATTCAATGATGATTTAGTGTAAACGTTAGATAGATGCACTTCTACGTACAAAAAAATACTTAATCTGTGAATGATAAATTCTATTGACTATAAAAAGTTAGAAATCAAAATGATTTTATAATCTATAAAAAATTGTTTGTAAATATATAATCAATAGACAATTGCAGTCAGGCTCTAGATGCATTGCCCAAATTGGATTGAAAAGTCCAATTTATCAAGAAAGTAGAGGATATCTAAAACTTCTTCAGGCGCGACTAGGGTGTAAGTCCGTACAAATGCAACGGAAGTGCGTTACGGCATAGTCGAGTGCCAATGATTCGTCATTCGCTCCCGATGATATCATTTCTATACGGGTTGATTGAGATTAGTCGTCGCGGATGTGAATAGAGATCTGTCGTTGTATGCGTACCGGCATTAACGTTGTATGCGTACCGGCATAGATAAATAAACATTTTAAAGTTACATTGTAGTACAAAACTTCATTTAATGAGAAAAGCAGGAATAAGAAGAATATTTTACCCTGTTCCTTGAAAATAATAAAACAAATTAAACTTTTGTTCCGTGAACTAAACGTAAGTTTATTGATTAGATATTATTTTTATATTATTTGGAGTTTCTATAAATTTTGGAAGTAAAAATGAAAAATATTTTTTAGGCAAGACATATATTTCAGCTATTCAAAGATTGAGATTATATCGCCAGCGAAAAAGTGAAAAAATACAAGCAGTCTTGTGAAAAAAAAGTGAAAAAATACAAGCATGTATGTTAATTTTAATTACATGAACTTCTTCAAACACAATTATACGATGGGTGAAGTTGCGCAAACAATATTTGTTTAGGCGCTGTATAACATAATCCACTGTGTAAATGAATAATATAAAATTTATTAATAAATTACTTCATTTCTCTAATGAAGATCCAAGTCCTAAATGATAATTACAATGACACACCGATCATTTCAAATTTAAAAACATTATTGTTTCAAATATTATGAATATTTTTAATGCTATTATAAATATATAATTTATAATTTGTGATTATATAAATGTGTATAATGGTTGATACTAATAAAAATTAGTAAACATTATTCAAAATTGTTATATGATGTATTTATTTTTACTTAACTTAAAATTGCTACTTTGTACAGTAGCAAATAAGTTTTACTTCAATCGCGTGTGATTTTTAAGCGCACTATTTTTTCAGTTATTCTTATTTTCAGTTACAATATTATATTAAACATTTCGAATTTAAAAAATAAAACAACATGTCATTTTGTCCCTGCTTACCCTATATTTAAAAAATATATTTGAAAATATCTATACATATTCATATAAAGCAATTATTTATGATAAGTGATTGTTTTTGACAAGCAAAAACAGTACATTTATGTGGAATTAAATTGTGGCGAATTTAGTTTGATATCTGTTACATATACATATACATATATATATATATATATATATATATATATATATATATAATGTATACAGATAAAATCTATATAATATATTCTTTAATATCTCACCTTTGGTACAAATATAAGTGCCATACTAAGGAAGCAGCAAAATACGACGGCGAGAGCAACGAACGCAAAACTGGCATCTTGCTGTCCGGCTATGACCATCGTGACAGGCGCCGTTATCAGGCAAAGAACGACCACATTGTATATGCTCATGCCAACGTACCGAGAGTCGTTGATTTGCTTCAGCTTGATGGATCGAGTTTCGTATGCCAAAAATAATCCGAACACGAGCACCAAGCCTTTGTAGCCGTATATTACACCTGAAGAACAATTAAAATATTTATAATTACAGTAAAAAGTGCTTTAGTCCGGCTTGCTCGGGACTAAACGTTTTAAAATCATGGTCGCAGCACAGTTTAGTGATTAAACCTACTGATATATGTGTAATGTGCCGCTGTATTCAGTAGACTAACTTAAAAAACGGCCAAATCCTTCGTAGAAAGTAAAGGCCATGTATTTCGTAGAACATACTTTGTTCATGAACACAGCGGAATTGCATGCATGAACAACGATTACCAAATAATAGCGAGCCCTTCCAAATGACTTCGAACTGCGAACTACACCGAAAACGTTCTAATAGCTCTTTTGCGTTTTTGTTTGCTACAAAGGCACATTTCTGTTAAAACTTAATTTTCGGGCATTCCAAACAGTTGGGTACCGGACAAAAAAGACTTCTACATCTACCGTACTTTTTTCTTTCATAATAACCGAATGGTCCTATGAGCTTACAAACTACGTTTGTTATAGGTGGCAAACCAGACAGTTGTCTTATCTCTATGTTTATTGATTTTTATAACGACAATTTCGAAATAAGGGCTAAATTTACTTGGAAGTATATTGCCATCTATATTTCCAAGTAAAAATGGTTGTCGCTACTATTTGAGGCTGCTTGAAACGAGATCGAACTTGGGTCCTCTAGTTCCCAGCTTCAGAAAGTCTAGTAGTTCTAGCCACTTGTCTACGAGCATGCTCTATAATTAAAAAGGTGGCTAAAATGAATCTATATATACTTAGATATCGTAGATCGAATTCATTAAGGAAACCATAGTCTTCTGCGTGATCTATTCGAACAAAAAAGTCGAAGAATTGAGAAGTACATTGATAGAATTCATTGACAGAATTCAGGCGCAGGACACGAAAATTTAAAAACCGAAATTTGAGAAGAAAAAACTGTTAATAAGACAAGGAAAATGTGCTACACTAACAATATATGCTTGTAATGGGCACCAAAAATAGTAAATATTGTCAAATTAGTACCATTATTGGCAAGTTGAAATGTTGTCATACGGCACATAAATAGTAACATATCGAATGCCACTTATGAACTGTTTTAATTATTTTTGATATTTTTGATTTGTTTCAGTTTTATGACATATTTTCACATACAAGATCTAGTGTGCGAAACCTAGACTGTAACAACAATGATACATTCATTAAAAAAAAAATGTTATGCAAAAAAAAATTATAATATTAGTTGCTATTCATAGCATTTAGCCAAAAAGTAAATAAATAGCTTTTACTGGGATTAGCCTAAATATGATTAATAACGCTCCTGAACGTGCATCAAACACTAAAACTTCCCGCTCAACTCATCCGTTGAAATTCAACGAATAAATCTTTGATAAATCTGACTAACCAAAATCTTGTTAAAATATTGGTTTTTGTCGTCAATGTTTATATTTTTAATTACTTGCTATAATCACACTACATTGCGTAAAATGTTAGGAAAAACTTTAAGAAATAAAATATAATATTTTTGTAATTTATTTTAATAGCATTAATTGTAGTTTTATTGTGTCAATCTGTTTATGCTCCAAATATAATAATCATATTAATAATGATTCTACGAGACACAACTTACAACTATTCTTAGTTTACAACTATTCTTGTTACAACGTTCATATCAATTATTCAGACTCGTTGTGATAGCTATGATTATATTGAATTAATAATTACACAGTTCCGCATAATAAAAACAGTTGTCTTTATTCTGTCGTTCCTGGCACTATTCCTCTCGAATAATTTGCAATAGAATTCTGCAAGACTTTTTTCATCTTTATCGAATTTCTTTTAGTAGAATCGAGCAACAATCTGCAAACATTTTTTTAAATAACTGCGAATATTGTTTTTTGTTGATTGTAAGCTGAAGGACCAGATAGAATTAGTGGCTCTATCGACCGTTTAAAATGTAAATATTGAATAATAACAAATAGATTTACACTTATTTATTTATAGAATATAATTTACACTGTTTGTGATAAAGTTTTAGTATTGATATAATATTGGAATATTTGAATGTGGATAGCTTGGCGACCGGGTTAAGACTATATTGTTAGTGCCGGCTTCAGGTATCTAGCAGGACCCTTTTGTAGTTGGATCTTGAGATGCAAATTGCCTATGCGTCGTTGCAAATGTAATATTTTCTTAGAAAAATATGAGTGCAGCGTTGTCACGTCTAATTTGGCGTGAACATTCTCCCCCCCTTGAAATAATATAGGGTATATGATTTCAAAATTAGAATTATAGTTCAACACTTTGAGTTAATAACAGTCTATTGGTTTGATTTATATTGTCTATGATTTTGGTAATACACAAATTCGATTAATTGCACGTTTGAGTACACCATTTTGTGTCTTGATTGTCACAACACGCACAAGTCCATCATCTCCTGGATGTGTGTCAAGAATACGCCCCAATCGCCAGTGTAGTGGAGGTAAATTGTCTTCTCTGACCACTACCATATCGCCTACCTCAGCTGGTTGCGATGGTTGAACTTGCCATTTTGTTCTTGTCTGCAGCTCCGATACGTATTCTTTGTGCCAACGCTTCCAAAAATGTTGCACAAGTTTCTGTAGTCGTTGATACCGAGAAAGCCTGTTATCAAGGGTTTCAAGCACTGATGGATCGGGAGTAGATGTTAAGGATTTTCCAATAAGAAAGTGACCAGGAGTTAAGGGATCATAGTCATTGGGATCGGAGCTTAAGGGAGAGATTGGTCTCGAGTTTAATATTGCTTCGATCTGTGTCAAAACCGTATAAAAATCTTCAAAAGTTAAAATAGCATTACCCAATACTCGCTTTAAATGAGCCTTGCACGACTTTATGCCCGCCTCCCAAATTCCTCCAAAATGAGGAGAGTTTGGTGGAATGTGCTTCCATGACACGCCTTCGTTGGTCATATCATTAACAATCTTATTTTGATTTGATTTTTGTTGTAAAAATTTATAAAGCTCCTTTAATCCTGATGCTGCGCCTATAAAATTTGTTCCATTATCGGAATAGATTTCGCGAGGTTTTCCGCGTCGCGCCATAAATCGTTTAAAAGTGGCTAAAAAACTATTCGTAGTTAAATCAGATACTAATTCGATATGTATTGCTTTTGTAACAAGGCACACGAACAAACATATGTAAGCCTTAAATTTTTTGTATCCTCTTGTTTGACGATCTCTTAATAAGATAGGACCTCCGTAATCTACTCCGCATATAAAGAAAGGTGACTGCGGTGTAACGCGATATTTAGGCAAATTGCCCATTACTGGATTAATAAATGTGGGTTTTACCTTAAAACATGTTACGCATTTTTTCACGATCGATCTTGTCAGGTTTCTGCCTCCGATAGGCCAATAAGTATTACGCAACGCATTTAATAACATCTGTGCTCCGCAATGATACAGTTTTAAATGCTCATGCCTAGTTATTAGAATAGTCAATTGATGATTTTTTGGTAGTATTATCGGATGGCATTTATCATACGGTAAATTTGAATTCTTTATCCTACCGCCGACGCGCAATATTCCATTTTTGTCTAAAAACGGTGTTAATGATTTTAATTTCGACGATTTGTGTAATGCTTCCCCACGCGCGACTATATCTATGTCTTGTTTGAATATTTCATATTGTGATATTTTTATTAACTTGTTTAGTGAATTATTGAATTCATCGACCGTGAGTGGGCCATACAGTAGTTCTTTTCTTTCTTCTTTAGTTTTAAATTTTGTAAAAATCGATAACAAAAAGCAGTTACGCGCACGAGTTTAATAAGGGAAGAGTATAAGAAAAAATGTTCGTTATTGTTAATTTTTGTACAAGTCAAACTTGTGATTCGACTTTCGACATCAGTTTCAGGAATTGAAATATTGTCAGTTGCACGTCGCTGTGTTTCAGTTAGATTTTGTAGCCAAGATGGGCCTGCCCACCACAAGGATGAATTCAATAAATCATGTGTATAGCACCCGCGTGATATGAGGTCCGCTGGATTGTCTTCCGATCGGACATGTAGCCAGTTATTTGCGTCGGTTTTTGTTTGAATATCAGAAACTCTATTGGCAACGAAGGTTTTCCATTTATAAGATGGAGATCTTATCCACGAAAGAGTGATTGTGGAATCGCTCCAATAGAATTCTTTGTCAAACGCGATATTTAATGCACGTTTAGTTATTTGCGCAAGATTTGCTAGCAGTTGTGCCGCACAAAGCTCTAGACGGGGGAGTGTAATATTTTTTAATGGTGCTACTCGAGATCTTGCCGCTATTAGTTTGATTTTGATTTCAGAATATTTGTTAATAGACCGTACATATATACACGCGCCGTAAGCTTGCTCTGATGCGTCAGCAAAGCCATGTAATTCTGTGTTTATACGATTATTACAAAATATATGTCTTTCAATTTTCAAGTTTTTAATAGATTTTATTTCGAAACAAAACTGTTTCCATTTATTTTCTAGTTCCGAAGGAATGGGCTCGTCCCATGATAAGTTTAATCGCCATAGGCTTTGAATTATTAGTTTTGGTATGACGATAATTGGAGATAAAAAGCCCATAGGATCATACATTTGCGCTGTTGCCGATAAAATGGATCTTTTACTAACTATTTGATTTATTCTTATATTTTTGTAGTCAAATTCAAAACTGTCTGTTACCGAATTCCAAGATATACCTAAAGTTTTGATAGTTTGTTCACCGATGTTTAAAGTTGGATTATCTGCATTTAAAAGTTTTGAATAATTAGAATTAAATTTATATAGATTGAATTTAGCTTGTTGTAAAATATTACAAAGGTTATTTTTAATAGTGAATAATTCGGATATGTTATCAGTTCCAGTTAATAAATCGTCAACGTAGAAATCATTTCTGAGAATTTCGCATTCCTTTGTATAGTTAGTTATGTTTTCTCTGGCTAACTGCTCCAAACAGCGTATGGCTAAAAATGGCGCAGATGCTGTTCCGTATGTTACTGTATTTAATTGATAAATTTTTAATTTGCTGCTAGGATTGTCCCTCCAGAATATTCTTTGCATTTTTCTGTCGTTTTCGTGAACCAAAACTTGTCTGTACATTTTTTCTATATCAGCTGTAAGTACAAACGCATGTCTTCTGAATCTTAGTATATAGAAAAATATTGTTTTGAATTGTGGGTCCAACAAGTTGTAGTTCATTCAACGACAGGCCTGCATCGGTTTTGCAAGATGCATCGAACACTACACGCAATTTCGTTGTTAAACTGTCTGGTTTTATCCACCCCGTGGTGAGGCAAATAGAAACACGTCGCGGGTTCGGAAGATTCGTTGACTTCGCTCATGTGCCCTAGTGTTATATAAGTATTCATGAAATTTTTGTATTCGTTAAATAGATTTTTGTTTGTTCGTAAACGGTTTTCAAGTGAAATAAAACGTTTAAACGCGATTTGCTTACTATTCCCTATTTTTTTTATATTGTCTGTAAACGGAATTTTAACTATAAATCTCCCGTCGTTTGCCCGCGTTGTATTGGCAACAAAATGCTGTTCGCATTGTTTTTCTGATTCGGTAAAATGTTGTATATCGCTACACGCTTCCAGTTCCCAGAATTTTTGAACTTGATTTTCTAAATTAGCCGTATGATGACATATCGTAAAAGAACTGGAATTGTTGAGAGGTACGCTGCCAGCAATAACCCACCCGAACTGTGTATTTTGCAAAATAGGTCTATTTTTTCCTAGATGAATATATCCTTTACAAAATATATTCCAAAATATTTCCGAACCTATTAAAATATCGATTTTATTGCTTTTATTAAATGTGGGATCCGCTAATTTTATATAATTTGGGATATTTAAAATATTTTTATTGAATGATACCGTCGGCAAATTATTTGTTATATTATTTAAGATAAAGCAGGATAGATCTAATGAAAAGTTATTAATGCACGATTTTAAAGTAATTGTTGTTTTTGACTTAATTTCCGTTGAATTTTGATTTATTCCCCGGACTGACATATTTATTGATTGTTTATGTAAACCGAGCTCATTAGCAAACTTCTCCGTGATGAAATTGGATTGTGATCCCGAATCTAATAATACTCTACATGCTCTATATCTATTATTGCTATCTAATACATTAATTACTGCGGTAGATAAGATGATTTGACTTGAATCATTTTCGGTATGGCACGAAACATTTTGTGGTGCATTATTAACAGCTGGTAATTGGCTTGAGTCTATATGCAGAAGACTATGATGATTTGAATTACAAAAGGCACAACGATTTAAAGAAGTACATTGATCGCTGTTGTGATTGTAACGTAAGCAATTCGTGCATAGTTTTAATTGATTTACTTTGCTTACTCTATCTTCTGGAGATAGTGTCCGAAAACCTTGACATTTGAACGGTGAATGAAATGGCTCTTTGCAAATTGGGCAAATATTTTTGTGATTAGTGGATGTAGCGTAAGACTTGTATGTTTTGCATAATTAGGTTTTATATCTTTAAATTTACTGGAGTTTCCGATTCTTGTTTCAGTCGGATTAATTGCTTCTAATATTGTGCAGCGTTGATTTAAAAAATTGCTAAGTTCGGAAAATGTAACTAGTTCAGAGCCTTTATTCATTAACATCTCCCACTCTTGATGAGTTTTCTTATCAATTTTAGAAATTACAAGATAATTTAATAACGCGTCCCATTGATCGACGGGTTGTTGTAACATTTTTAAGCATCTTAAATGTTTATTAAACGCATCTATTAGATTACGAAGGTCTTTACCTGATTCGTTATGCATTGGCGGGTGATCAAATAATTTTTTAATGTGATTGTTTACGATTATTTTCTTGTTTTCGAAACGCGTTTTCAGTAAATCCCATGCAATTATATAATTATCGGCAGTTGCCGGTAGGGATTCTATAAGGCTTGCCGCCTCTCCTTTTACGCATGATTTTAAATAATAAAATTTTTGAGAATTACCGATGTTACAATCATTATGAATTAAAGAAGAAAACGAATCATAAAATTGTAGCCAATTTAAGTAAGAGCCGTCAAACTGAGGTAAATTGATTTGAGGTAGTTTTATGTTGTTCGAATTATTTGTTATAGTAGTGTCATTAGAATTACTATTCGAACTAGTATCCGACTTACTTGATGCTGCCTGACTAAGTTTAAGTAAAGTTGATAAACAATCATTATGTTTTTCAAAAAATTCATCTAACTCTATTTCTATTAAATTATTAATTTGACTTTCGTCTTCTAGTAATGCTGTTATACTAATTACGGTATTTTCAAAGATTTCAAACAAAGGCTTCACATCATCGATAAGGCGTTTTATGTCTGCAATATTTAAGTCGCAAGCAGGTAGTTCCGACATTTGCCTGCACACTTTTTCGTATTTTGTTAAACGTGTTTTAGTAACTCGCTGTTTCATTTTGAGTTTATTTAATGATTCCATTTTGACACAGATTGAATTAAAACTCTAAATATTAAATTAAGGAAAGATTGATAGGAAGGAATGCTTGACTAACCTGATATACTCGCTGCTTGCTGTGCTCGCTCGTAGGTGTAGCGCCAAAGTTAGAACTTCCTGTCTTGTTTAGAACTTTCACTTTATTTAATTTTTGATTTAGATTTAAGATTTTAATTATTTTCTTCGCACTGGTGACGCATCCGGTTCGTTTTGGACCAATGTTTTTTGTTGATTGTAAGCTGAAGGACCAGATAGAATTAGTGGCTCTATCGACCGTTTAAAATGTAAATATTGAATAATAACAAATAGATTTACACTTATTTATTTATAGAATATAATTTACACTGTTTGTGATAAAGTTTTAGTATTGATATAATATTGGAATATTTGAATGTGGATAGCTTGGCGACCGGGTTAAGACTATATTGTTAGTGCCGGCTTCAGGTATCTAGCAGGACCCTTTTGTAGTTGGATCTTGAGATGCAAATTGCCTATGCGTTGTTGCAAATGTAATATTTTCTTAGAAAAATATGAGTGCAGCGTTGTCACGTCTAATTTGGCGTGAACAAATATATTTACAAATTATCCAGGTCCAATAATTAATAAATATATTTGCAGATTGGCGCTGGATTCTACAAGTAGAAATACTATAAAGATGAGAAAAACGTTGCTGAAATCTGTTTCCTATGTCATTTGAAGAGAGAAGGACCAGGAAACGACAGAAATTAAAAGATTTTAATCATCATGCAGAAAAATTTTATATCGGAGATTTTGTCGTCATTTCACTTTTTATCCACTTTTTGTAGTTTTACACCCAATTTTGGCTTTAGATTCGCGTTCAGATTTAAAAATTAAATCGCACACACAGTACTGACAATCCACAAATAATAGGAGTATTGAAAAATTTCTAGCTATATAAGTTCAAAATTGCATTGACTGAGTTTATTTTTAATTAAAATAAAATACTAAACAGTAGTCAATAAAAATTATTTTGTGTTTAGATCGTGTGTATTGATTGTGTGTAGATAGAATATAAAATTCTGGATCAACATCCGCAACAATTTAATCAGCAATAATTATAATGATTTGAAATTTATTTAATAACTATTATAAATCAAAATATTGTTTTTATACAATAACAAATATTAATATCTTACCTAACCAAATAGCATTATGTTCGCTTTCGCAATGCTCGAGTTCTGGCCGAATTTTGACATCATCAACCGATGTTGGAGGATCTTCTAATGGAAACTGTTCAATGCCTCTTTTTAAAGGGTCTCTCAACTGCCACGTTAGTAAAATAATGACATCGACAGCCAGGAGACCAGAAACCATTGTGTATAACTTCCAAGGCTCAACTCGTTTCTAGAAACAGAATCACCCTGATGTAGCGTTATAACACTATATTATCTTTTTGATAAAAAAACTAATAAAATGTTTAAATTATGGATAATTTAAATATTTAAAAATTAATTTTATGTATATCAGCATTTTTGACATCCTGCATAAACCTAACTTAATTTTATTATTTATCGTATAGGTGTATATTACCTTAGGATCGGTTTTAGACTTTGTCGTAAATCTGTGCACCCTCCAAACTTTACTAAACATTGCTCCATAAGCCAAAGTGAAACCAATACATAATAACCACGATCTAGCATGACATACCTGCAAATAAAAGTAATATAAATTAGTATATATGTATCACATTTACTGCAAAGTAGCATATAAAAAATTAAAGATAAAATTTTGTGTTTAATTCATAAAAATGTTATGAAAACATTTAGAAGTATGGATCATGTTAATTAAAATTATCTATGTTACTATATGTTTTAATAAAAATTGTAACAGAAGTTTAAAAAATATTGCAGACATTATCAACTTAATTAGGAACTTTAGGTTTATATTAATTGGGTATCATATTGATTAGGTCCATGTAAAAACTTAGCTGAATATATAGTGTAGAGCTGGGCTTAAATGTGCGCGAGTAAAAAGGTCCACCAGCTTAAGGGTAAGGCTGGGCACAAAGGTTCAATTTGATTTTCAGCAATTAATATGTAAAAGCCAAACCAATTATATGACAACAAATTACACATGTCGAAAAACAACTATTTGACTACGTTTAATAAAATACCCAGCAACGTTCATCATTGCAACAATGTTTTTTTTGCTATTTTTCAAAAACATGTCATCGGTAAAAAGAAGCAGGCCATACAATATCCTCTTTTTAATTTTAAAGGAATTTCACAAAATAATAGCTACATTGTTCAACCAGTGCAAAATATAAATTTCATGGATATTTATTTCAAGTTTATATGCAAAAAAACTGTAATGCGATTGGTGTAAAAAGGACCATCTAAACCTTTACATTTACGAGGTGTAAATAATAAACAATTATAAATAAAAATATTGAATAGGTTGAAAAAAGCAATTATACAAGAGATGTATTAAATTAATAGTTGTTCCGACACCGATGATGAATTTTTCTGATAAGTTCCATACGATACTTGTATCCAGTTATTTCAGACAATTGTATTTATCTGGTATAAAAAATGAAAACAAAAGTTTTATTTGTCTGATATACAAGAATGTGATAAATTTTATTACAATTGCAATAACTGCATTTTAAGAAACAACGCTTCTGATTATAACAAAATCAATAGAAATACTTAATTAACTTATAAAGCAAGATATAAACGTAGAGAGTAGTTAGACTTGATAAAAAATAAGTTTTATTATGTTTAAAAGTACATATTAATAATTTTAATTTTGTAGTTCGATCTAATAAATTAAGTGGATCTCCTTAATTGAATAATTTAGCCAATATTATATGAAACCCTTTTTAAATTGGGTAAAAAGGACAAGGTCACGATTTTTTAAAAATAATAAAACAAAGCATATTTCTACAGTGATAAATTAGCTGGGAGTTTTACTGAACATAGTCTGTTACAATGTTGATATATGTTATTTGTTTTAACATATAATTGGTTTGGTTTTCACAAAATAATTGCTGAAAGTCAAATTAGAACTCTGTGCCCCATCCTATCCTATATTCAAGTGTATACACAAAGATTTTGTTATTTTTTATATAAATTAGATATAAAACTAGTTGGTTTGGTATTTAGCCTTGAGGCAAGTTACATGAACTTCCCGAAATGTGTAAATAATCGACTTAATAAAAAAAAAGTGTAAATAATATACTTCATTAATCCTACTTTAAAAAAAAAACGATAATAATTTTAGCAAACTTTGACGAATTTTTAAAATTAAACTACTTGTCGTTAGGCCGTAATATTACAGTAAGTTCTATAAGACCATGATGTATATCGCCAAAAAAATTTACATGAAAATCGGCTTAAATTTTTTTTTCAACAGTTAATTACAAGAAAACGGCTCGGTAGATTTTCACCTAAAATTAATCAGTACCTACCATTCCCAACTAATATCTTTCGAACAGTTTTTGATATTTTAAAATCGGTTCGGTAGGATGAGCTTAAATGTCGACGAAAATTTAACACTTTTTTTCAACAGTTAATTACAAGAAAACGGCTCGGTAGATTTTCACCTAAAATTAATCAGTACCATTCCCAACTAATATCTTTCGAACAGTTTTTGATTTTTTAAAATCATTCGGTAGGATGAGCTTAAATGTGGACGAAAAGTTTTTTTCAAATTACAAACAAACGGCTTGGCAGATCGTTGCACAAAACTGACAAACGATAGTCCTCCACGAAATACATCAAATTGCTTTTTTAAAGAAAACGTCGATCAAAAGTCTAATTTTGACAAATGCCAAAAAGACCATACTGATTTTTGCAAACTTTGACGAATTTTTAAAGCTGAACCAGTTGTCGTAGGGCCGTAATATTTTAGTATGATCTAGAAGACTATGGTATCTATCGTCAAAAAAATAATCATAAAAATCGTCGAAATTTTTTTTTTTTAAACTTTATTACAAGAAAACGGCTCGGCCGATCTCTACCAAAAACTAATCAGCACGATTCCCAACCAATATCTTTCGAACGGTTTTTGAATTTTCAAAATCGATTCAGAATTGCGGGCTAAAACGTAGACGAAAAATTTTTCACTTTTCTGCCATTTATGAAGAAACGGCTTGGCCGATCGTCGCACAAAACTGACAAACAATAGTTCTCGTCGAGATACATCGAATGGCTTTTAAATTTTTGAAATCGACCCAGCCGTTTTCGAGAAAACGTCGATTTACGGCAAAAAATCTGTTGACATACACACACACACACACACACACACATACTTTTTCCAAATTTGGTCTCATTCGATTCAGAATGGCTTGAAACGTCGAGAAAACATAAAATTAGCGAATCGGGTTTTTTGATGAAAACATAAACTTCTCCTTCGGGAAGTTAATAAAATATATCTCGTTTTGAATATAAAAGTACTGTATTTTATACAACATTAAAAAAAATTATTATAGCTACTGCTGATATTATTATGCGTACTAGGAAATATATTTAATTTATATCAGAGGAAATAGTATTCAAAACTATTCTGACAATTTGTTTTTTTTTTTGCATAGGTTCATTATTGATCAAAATAATATAATTTTTTAAGACAATATTCTGGATGTAAATGCAACAAACAATTTACACATCAAAGAAAAAAAACAAAATATATATAATGTTTTATAATTTAGTTTGATAACGCCGAACTTGTGTTTGACTATTGAAGTATATGAGATAATGGATTTAAAAAATTATTTGCCATTTTATGATGTTTAAATTTTTATAACTTACTTGTGGATAAGTATCTTCACTAACAAACTGTCCATCAATACCCAGGAGCATGACCGAAATCAAACAGATTATTACACCAAATAACATAATCGTATTGCAAACGGGATGTGATGATTGAATTACTCTGAAATAATAATGGAAATTATGAAATTTGTTATAGCATTAAGGTCAATTTGATGACAAATATAATTATTACCATATTATTCGAAATTTGTAATAGCCACAAAATCAAAATGAAAAAGCAATTGAACATTTTAGTAGCGTGTTCTAATACATTTATTATGTAATACGTTGTTTAAAAGTCGCATATGCTAATATTTCGAAAATAGAAAACGGTTACTCAAGTCGTACTCCGGCTAAATTACGCCTGATAATTCTATAATAAAACGTCTTTTAGTACCGTCTTTTAGGTAATTTTTACAATTGAAAGTCTACCCGACTTTATGGAACACAAATAATAAAAATGTAAGTGAGAGGAAGTAAGTTGTAAAGTCTCTACTAATATTTTTGCACAGTTATAAGCCTTTTATGGAAATAATATGATTTTGATTATTTTAATAAAACTTATTTATATAAATCATTTGACGTCCCTTTAAATATATTTAAATCTTTGAGTTTTTTTAAGATTTTGTCAACAGTTAGCAGCTTAAAACGTTCCTGTGCAAAATTCATTTGGTACTAGTACAATAAAGAATTACAATCACGGACCAAATGGAGAAGACCAATGGAAAAAGATAATTTCTTAGGCAAACTGGTGCTTATAAAAGATGACAATCTACCACTATTAAAATGACATCTTGGACGGATCACAGATATACGAGTACACCCAGGCAATCATGGTGTCGTACGGGTTGTTACACTGAAGGGCCCCAATGGAGCATTAAAAAGGGCACTAAACAAAGTGTGCATTCTACCAACCAATAATGAAATATCTTAAGTTTTATATAATATTAAGAAATATAGGTTAAATAATTTTAGATTAGATTGTCATATAAATCACTATTACATTGTTAATCAATTTTTACACTCGTAAAATCTTTATACAATTCTTATACTTATTGTTAGTTCAAAATCTATATGTTTATATTTTTAAAAGTTGTAGCTGTTCAAGGCGGCCGGCATGTTCGGACGTATTTTCGTTTTATTATATTGGCCATGAAGGTGACAACTTTCAGGGCATTAAGCTTTACACGGAATGGTTGCTACCCCTGGTAGAGGGGGTAGCGGAGTGTTTTAATTGAACTAGTTGTTCACTTCTAAAATTAAAGTCCGCTAAACAACATGTATAGTAAATAATAAATAAATATATCTTCTTTCATTATAACTTAGTGACAAATCAGTGATTGTAATTAGAACTGCGACAAATTCATAATAAAGAGCGTTTTTGTGTATTTTTTTATAAATATGATGAAATAATTGTTTAATATTATTTTCGAAAGTTTTTGCTCAAGTTAGAAAAATATCAAAATAGTTTTATAATCAATAACAGCTTTATCTTAAGGAACAGTTCACCTGTTATCTACAGAAGTTCTGAATCAGAATACATCACTTGTTCTGAGCTTACTGAGACTCAAAACTTTTATAGGTATGCAGCGACACTAGCTCTCCTACTATTGAAAAATAGTAGTAAAGAGCTACACTAGCCTCCACACTATTAGGGACCCTAATGTGTGGAGGGGGTCAGGCTTCCAGGTATATAACCAAAGCAGCTACCATCCTCGATCTCTTTTCTCTTCTACTGGTCGAGCAGGCAACACCTAGGAAAACTACGGAGTCCAACCGAGGAATACCAAGAATACCAGAATTCAACCAAGAAGATTTTGTAAATTATTATAATTTTGTAATAAACTTTATTTTCATTTATAGTGTCTTGATTTTTATATGTGGGACCACCCCACATAATTGGTGACCCCGACGTGATCATTCAACGTGACAAAGTCAGCTGAAGCAAAACAAGTATCTGCCTGGCGTGAGTAAACAAAACATTCAAGAACATACATAAGTGCATACAATCTATTGCTATTGATTTTTTATTCATATCAATAGTTTCTCGAACAAAGTGGAAGAGCATTTAATCGACAACAATTGCCGCATATTTTATTA
>NW_020537758.1:57008547-57038043 GCF_003426905.1 Ctenocephalides felis
TAAAGAGCAAAATACTATCATTTATCCGTACTTCCCCTATTTTTTTAAAAACTTTTCAGTTACATTTTATGGAATTGTTAAATACAACGAGTATATCCATTATAATGTACAAAGAGGCGTGAAGTTTATTAAAAATTCACATGAAAATGTCGTAATAAAGGATTTTTTAATCATCAACAATGTAAATATAAAATATATACGTATCAAACGATTAAACTATATATATAACGTTAATGACTTGAACAATTTTATCCGTTTACATCGTAACTCTATCCTCATTAGAGTTACCGGCACACAAACAACCGTGGCGTACATAACGCTCTGCAATTAAAACGTAGGCTAAATACCTGTCGTGTTTGCACCGGAAAATTAATTAGATTGAACGATGTCTAAAATTCATGGAAAAATACCAATGATATAAGAAACGAAGGACATAATAAATATATAATCATGAAGAGTTATGAAGATGTTAAGAAATTACAGTTGCCGTGGAGCGGAACGACGAGATGAATTATTATTAACTTGTTGTAGGGTAAGTTATAATAATACCAAAAGATACATGAAAATATTAACATATGTAATACAATAAATCGAAAATTAAAATATTTTCAACTTCCGTGGGCAAGTTACAGTAATCGCAAAAAATCAAAAATAAATTTTTTATATATCTTTACGTTTCAGAGGTTTCTGAATATTTTGGCATACCTTAGAAAAAAATGGACGTATGTGTGTATGTGTGTGTGCGTGTATATACGTGTGTGCGAATACAAATTTTCGTCGACGATTTCGGGAACACGGATCAAACCGATTTGAATAATTCAAAAACATTCTATTCGTATTGATAAAAAGACGTGCTGATTTGTTTTTGGCAAAGGCAGGTCTAGCCGTTCCAAAGATACGGGGCACAAAAAGTGCCGAAACGGTAACTCAGTTTTTAAGAGAACGGAGCGTCTGATTTAATAATTCAAAAAACATATCACTTGTATTGACAAGATGAAGAATTGATCAAATTTTCATGAAGGCAGGTCTAGCTGTTTCGGAGATCTAATAAAAAAAGGTAAAAAAAAATGCCATTGCGGGTTAAAAATGATTATTAGACATATGCACATCAAATTATCAGATATTTTATAGAAATTTTAACAATGAGTATGTTTTTTTTACATTTCTATGGGTTCCATACCAATGCTTATGCGTTAGACGGCGGCGCGGCACTTGCGCGCTTTGACATTTCGTCTCTATGCAGTTCAAGCATTACGATTGCTTTGAAAAAAGTTCAGAATATCCAAAATATGTCAAAATAAGAAAACATTTTTTCAAACAAAAGTAATTTTTTGTCAAATTTATATTTTCTCAAAAATCGAATTTTTTTCAAAGTAAAATTTTTTCAAAAATGCTAATCGTATTTTAAAAAATAATAATTTTTGGTACGGGAAGTTCCAGCAATTTGCCTTAAGGATGATGCCTTAATTGCCTTAAGACAGAATTTTACTGACAGCTAGTTATAACTTAAGATTTAAAAGCCTTATGAACATTTTGCATACCTTAGAAAAATATATATGTGTATGTGACACGTGACATTTGTTTGGAAGATATATGGGGCATAAAGTGCTAAAAATGGCAATTATGTTTTTTAAGAAACGGAGCATCCGATTTTATGATTCAAAAAACATTGTACTTGACGGAGCAAAGAATTAACTTAAATTTATGGGAAGGTAGGTTTAGCGTTTTTAGAGATCCAGAAAAAAATAAACTATTATTGTATGGCATCATGTCTTAAGGCAATTGCTCGAACTTTCCGTACATAACGAAATATTTTGGGATATTAAATGTTTTCAAATAGATTAATAAATACTGTAACTTCGATAATTTTATAGACCAAATTTAGAAGCTTATGAATTGGACTAGGACGTTTTTTTTATTTATGTATTATAGAAAAGTAGTCAATCAACGAATTTAAAAAATGAAGGACATTGTCAAATATTTATAAGAATTATATTTAAAAGTAAGTATATAAGTAAGCTGTAGAAGTTCAGTCAAAATTTAAATTAAATCCGAATATTTCCGTTGAACAAAAAAAAATTTTTGAAAAAATATTTAATAAAAAATCTCAAAAGCAGTTTTTTGTCAATACAAGCAGAAAGTTTTTTTGCATCATTTAAATCGGATGCTTAGTTTCTCTCAAAACTGCCATTTTTTGAATATTTAACTCCCGAATGAGAAGTTTAATGTTTTCATCAAAAATCTGATTCGCTAATTTTATGTTTTCTCGACGTTTCAAGCCATTCTGAATCGAATGAGACCAAATTTGGAAAAAGAATGTGTGTGTGTGTGTGTGTTGTGGTGTGTGAACAATTTTTGCCGTAAATCGACGTTTTCTTCAAAACGGCTGGACCGATTTCAAAAATTTAAAGCCATTCGATGTATCTCGATGAGGACTATCGTTTCTGAGTTTTGTGCGGCAATCGGCCGGGCCGTTTCTTTGTAAATTGCAGAAAAGTGAAAATTTTTTCGTCCACGTTTTAGCCCGCAATTCTGAATCGATTCTGAAAATTCAAAAACCATTTGATAGATATTGGTTGGGAATCGTGCTGATTAGTTTTTGGTAAAGATCGGCCGGGCCGTTTTCTTGCAATAAAGTTAAAAAAAAAAATTCGACGATTTTTATGATTTTTTTTTTGACGGTAGATCCATAGTTTTCTAGGTCATACTAAAATATTACGGTCCTACGACAACTCGTTTAGCTTTAAAAATTCGTCAAAGTTTGCAAAATTGGTATCGTTTTTTTTGACATTTGTCAAAATGAAATCTTTGATCGACGTTTTCTCAAAAACGCCTTAATCGATTTCAGAAATTTAAAAGCCATTTGATGTATTTCGGTGAGGACTATCGTTTGTCAGTTTGTGCGACGATCTGCCAAGCCGTTTCTTTATAATTTGAAAAAAAGTGTTAAACTTTTCGTCCACATTTAAGCTCATCCTACCGAACCGATTTTAAAAAATCAAAAACTGTTCGAAAGATATTAGTTGGGAATGATACTGATTAGTTTTAGGTGAAAATCTACCGAGCCGTTTTCTTGTAATTAACTGTTGAAAAAAAAATTTAAGCCGATTTTTATGGATTTTTTTTAGTGATATATACCATGGTCTTATAGAACTTACTGAAATATTACGGCCTTACGACAAATAGTTTGATTTTAAAAATTCATCAAAGTTTGAGAAAATGAGTAGTTTTTTGAGATTTGTTAAATTAAAATTAGACTATTTACTTGGTATAATGATAGAGTACTTGGTCTTGAACATAATAAACCATTAATGTCCTGAAAACTGGTCAAAGTGTTCGTTCCTTTTTAATTATGTGTAATAAATCCACTTGGAATACTTTTAATGACTCATAAATTAATTTACTTTTTATTGATTAAGTCGATTATTTAAACATATCGGAAGTTCATGTAACTTGCCTTAAGGCTAAATACCAAACCAACTAGTTAGCTCCGTATCTCCGAAACGGCTGGGTCTGTCTTGGCCAAAAACTAATCATCACATCTCCCTATCAATAGGAATCGAATGTTTTTTGAACCAGTCAAATCGATTCATCGGTACGCCCAAAAACGTGGACAAAAAATTGCCAGTAAAACACACATGGCCACACACACATCCTTTTTTTCTTGTCCACATTTCTGGGTTGCATAAAGGCATTTCCTTCGCTATACGAAAAAAACATTTTTTTTAAGGTATGACAAAATGTTCAGAACCCTTCAAAACTTGAAGAAATGCAAAAATTTTCAATTTCAATTGTTGGATGATTACAATAACTTACACTACAGGAAGTTAAAAAAGCCATTTCTGGTCAAAAATTATCGTTGAAATATGCACATAAAGTTGACAGATATTTTAATAACGAATATACATAATTTTGGTTCAATGTTTTAGGGTTCTGTACCATGTTTTTTTTTTATTATTCTAATATAATTTGAAATGTCCTCTACGTGCATCAATCGACTTGATCGAACTAAAAAACATTCAATTTGTATTAATTGGGGGACGTACTAGCAAGATACGGGAAAGGGTACAAAAATGTAGTTTTTGAGAGAATTGATCTCTCGCTTAGACGATTTAGTTTAGAAAAATGTTTTGTTTATGTGTGATCATGTGAAAAAATGCTAAGTTTTTGAGAAAAGCACGATCAAAAATTTAAAAATATTCTTTTTCAAAAAATTTCAATAATTAAAAAAAATTAAGTTGTTCAAAATTTAAAAAAAGTCTTTTTAAAAAAAAAACAATATTTTCAAAAACGTTTTTTTTAATTTGAAACAAAAGAGTTTTTTCGAAACTTTCAAAAAATTATTTCGTTATTCTATATCTCGGCTTCATTACTAACATTTCTTGCGAACTTTCACATAAATTGTTTGTAGAATACGATATACAAAAATTTTTATTTTCTTTTTTCGATTCTATAACTTACTCTATGGAAAATTATTTAGAGCAAGTAGCCCCGCGGTTTCAGGTCCAAGTGAAATAACTAATTAGACATACCGGATACCGGCAAATAAAAACGTATAATAAAAATCAAATCATTAAATTGACGCTTAAGCTATTGATTTTTTATAAACCTTTAGAGATACAAAACAAAACTACTTTACCATTATACCTATAAACGATTCTTTGTCTCTGTTGCAATTATGATGTTAAAAAAAGTATTCTTAAAAAGATCAGTCACATCTATTAAAGCATATAAAATAATAAATGGCCATTTGTCTATTCTCTCATGTCCTCATTAATAATTTTGTTTCCCTATTTGTGCAGGACATCGTGACATTTAAAAGCTCGATGTTACTCACACAACCCATTAAATGTGAAAATACGCCCACGCTGTTTGTTGTATGAACTTTGTCGCATTTCTATCACTTTGCGTGTAACTTTTTTGTGACTGAGGTTATCAAATGAAACAACATAGCCGCTAATGGCCAATTAAAAATTTCATTGAACCACAAGTAATTGCAAGGTTTTTTAAAGTTAGAACATCGAAGGATTTAAACGTAATTAGAGCTTTTATAAGGAGCTTTTTAATTATTTCGTGATAATAATATAAATTCAGTTGTTGGGAAAGCATAATGAATTCCAAGAGATTAATCTTAAACAAGTGATTAAAGTGTAAAATAGAGATTTAAAATAAAGAAATTAAAGATATTTTTCATTATTTGGATTTTAATTATATGTATTTACATATTTATTAAATTTCATGGATCAATATAATTATAATTATACATTATAGGTAAACTAAATTTAGTTTTTAATTCCATTGTATATATACTAGATGACCTGACAGAGGTTTACCCACGTCTACAATTCAAAAGTACCAGATTTTTAATATCCTATCCTATACTATTCAATATCCTATTTAATATCCTACCGTTGTGATTCATTTATGGTCTTAGCATAAGCAGGTAAGAAATCCATTTTATTAAACAACATAATTACTTCAATAATTTAGTCTATTATTTTCATTATCTCGTAGGTACGATATATTAGTTGTTTTTTGGCAATTATAATTTTTAAAGTACATTTTTCTTACTAATACTTTAATAGACATTAGTTGAATTAATTTGTAAAATCTAGTTCATATGAGCACTCTTCAATCTAACACAATTTGACACACGGAACAAAATTCTAAATCATGTTTTTAATAAGTAGAATTTTTTTTGTATTTTTAAATAATTTAGTAAAGTAGCCCAAAATGCGAAATTCAAGTTTAAAAAACTAATGTATATGCACCTTTGGACTTAATGCGTTATTTATTAAACTAAATTATATAATTTCATCTGCCAGCATATACTTGACTATAATATATTTTTTTAACTTTTGGCACATTTCAGCTGCTTTTCGGCAATAATAATGTAAACAATACATTTCCTTGTATATAATTTTCTAATATTATCTAAGCTCATAATTTCAACCAAATTCAAAATTCAAGTGAATTGATATTTCTAGCAGAATTAATTTGTAAAATCTAGTTAATATGAGCACTCTTCAATCTAAGATCAACTTGCTAAATATTCTATATCCCAAACATATAAATTTTTGGCACATGAAACAAATTCTAAATCATGTTTTAATAAATAAAAATACTTTTTTGTATTAAAATTTTGTTTAAAAAATGAATGTATGTGTGTGTGTATGTATGTGTGTATGTGTATATGCGTGTATGTGTGTGTGTGAGGAGGATACAAATTTTCGTCGATGATTTCGGGAACGCGGATGAAGCGATTTGAATAATTAAAAAAACATTCGATTCGTATTGATAAGAAGACGTGCTGATTAATTTTTGAAAAAGGCAGGTCTCACCGTTTCGAAGGTATGGGACAGAAAGTGCCAAGAACGGTAAAGGAAACGGAGCGTCTGATTTGAATAATTCGAAAAACATTTTACTTGTATTAACAAAATGAAGAACTGATTAAATTTTCATGAGGCAAGTCTAGCGGTTTCGAAGATCTAGTAAAAGAATGCCATTGCGGTCAAAAATGATCATTAGACATATGCACATTAAATTATAGATATTTATAGAGATTTTAACAATAAGTATAAATTTTGTTTACATTCCGATGGGTTCCCTACCAATCTTTATCCGTTAGATGGCAACGCGTCGCTTACGCGCTTCGATGTTTCGTCTCTATGCAGTTAAAGCAGTACGATTGCTCTGAAAAAAAGTTCAAAATTTCCAAAATATTTCGAAATAATTTTTTTCAAAAAATCTTTTTTTTTCCAAAAAAAAGTGAATTTTAGTCAAAAATTTATAGTTTCTCAAAAATCTAATTTTTTCAGAATAATTTTTTTTTTCAAAAATGTTAATCTTTTTAAAAAAAAATAGTTTTTGGTACGGGAAGTACCAGCAATTTGTCTTAAGGCACGATGCCATGAGCCCCACTAGTCTTAATTTCTGGCACATCTCAGCTGCTTTTCGGCAATAATAATGTAGACATTACATACTTATTGTACGACGGTTCAAATGTTTTCAATGTCAAATTATGTTAATAATAGTGTTTTTTGTAATTTTTGTCATTTATTTCTACAATATTACTATAGTTTTATTGTTCAATAAATCTTAAAAATTTCCTTTGAATAGAAAATTTTCTATCTTAAACTCCGAACACTCCGAACATCGAAATACATAGTTTCGACAACTTCTTAAGTTATGCTTATTTGTGTGTTTTACCATCTGTGATGTTAAAAGATATATATTTTATCAATGTGCACATGCTCATATCATGGATTAATAATGTTTTCACTTGTTATATTAGGATACAAAATTGTAAGTTTTTTTAATTAATATAATTGTTTTTCTATGAAATTCCTTACATATTATTTATTTAGTTTTAATTATTATAGTTAAATTGATTGCAACTGAGTGAAGGCTAAGATGCTAGCCGAAAGTATAGATTTTAAATAAATTTCTAAAAACTTTCGTACTATTTTTATTAATGTAACGCCCGACTTTTAAACTCATATAAAATATATTATATCAACATCAAATTCAAATATATTAATATATATAATATATATATATATATATATATATATATATATATATTTCAATAGCTAAGTCCTGGATTTTTTCAATATATTGATTGTTTCTTTTCCGAACAGTAAATCCAATAATAAAAAGCAATTTGTTTTTTTGAAGATGTTTAATAACGACGTTTCGGAACTAGGTACGTTCCATCATCAGGTCTATTCTGTCAAAGACAATGTTTTTAAAACTATTGATTTAAAAAAACATTTTCTTTGACAGAATAAACCTGATGATGGAACGTACCTAGTTCCGAAATGTCGTTATTAAACATCTTCAAAGAACAAATTGTTTTTTATTATTGGATTTACTGTTCGGAAAAGAAACAATCGATATATTGAAAAAATCCAGGACTTATCTATTGAATATATATATATATATATATATATATATATATATATACAGGGCCGGTCCTGCCTTGCATGCGATGCATAAAAAAAATGCGGGCGCAAGCCTTAGGGGGCGCCAAAACGAGTTTTGGAAATTAAATTTTTAATATAATATTTATATTTTTTTATATAAAATCTAGAATTATTTATTTAAAATGTAGAATACTTAATAAATTATAATAAATAATTTAACTTATTTAGGGATACGGAGACACAAAAAGCATATTTATTTTGCAATGTGATATCAGTAGAAACAATTAACCGATTAATAATTCTGCAAATTAGTAAATAACAGCTCTATTATTGCTTAATCTACTTATTCATTTTTTCTTTTTTTGAAGTTACCGTGGAATCGAAAAAAAATTATCTAGTGTTCAATTCCATAAGCGCAAACCTGCGAAAGATTAAATTAATTGTTGGGCATTATTAACGAAAAATTGCGAGCAGATTTAGTTGAATCGGAACTTGTTAAAAAATATAAACAAATTATAAAAAATGGGAAGTCAGTGCTTAGAAAATGGCATGCTTATTCCGAGAAATTGAATTGTAACTTTTGCTTTTGTTGCAAATGTTTCGCATCTGTTGAACTTTGAATGTTGAAGACATGCGTGGAACAAATATGAAAAATGGAAGCAAAATTTACTTTGAAACAAAAATCTTAAGGCTTGTTTTATACCTAGTGGTGTCCATACTCTAAATTTAATAATTATTAACTATACAGAAATAATACATATCAAATATAATAAGTTTTTTTCAATATTGTTCAAGAAATGTGTAATTTCTTTGCATTTTTTACTGATTTTTGAACAATACTTCTAAAATAAGTTAAAAACAACAAGCTGATACTCTGGATATGACGGCTCTTACGATATCAATAAGGAGAAGTTTACGACGCAATTTTGGATATTGTAAATGATGAATAATTAAATTAAATTAAAATTTTAAAAAATTCAACATGAAATGCGAGTGTTATGTTTGAAAATGAAATGCTAGTTTTTTTAAATATTAATATTGCACATACGTTAAAAATAATTGAAAATTTCAAAATACTTGATTATAATCAACGTCCCTAATCGCCTCGATTTTCTAAATAAATTTAAAATCAATATATTTTATACGCTGTTAGATTATATCTAATTTTTTGTGCACTAAATCCAGAATAATTAAAACTTTATTTATTTATTTCACTTAATATTTTTGTTAAATGAAAGTTACAGAATTTAAGAAATGCATTTCAGAAATAGTATTTATTATTTTGATATTAAAATCTTTATATCAAAATAATAAATACTATTTCTGAAATGCATTTCTTAAATTTTATAACTTTAATCTAACAAAAATATTAATTCTTTTGCTATGGTAGTCGAACTTACATCCTTAACCAATTTACTACATATTGAATATTACTAAAATGTGAAATTATGACAGGGATTATTTTATTGTTGATATCGATAATAATAAATAAATTTAGAATCAATATATTTTATACCCTTCTAGATTATATCTAATTTTTTGTGTGTACTAAATCCAGAATAATTAAAAATTAATTTTTAAAAAATTTGTAAATATTTATATAATTTTAATGATAAACTGTTAAAACGGTGAAAATTAATAGGGGGGGGGGGGCGCTAGAAAAAAAGTTGCATGCGGGCGCTAAGGACCACAGGGCCGGCCCTGTATATATATATCTATAATAATAACTATAAGTTATATATATATATATATATACAATATATAACTCACCGAGACTCCTAGAAACTGCGTGGAATTGATGGCGGAATAGATGTCGTCTGCCGTTTCTTTATCGGTGTACGTAAAACTCTTCAATGATTTGCCTTGTCTCCTCAATCTGGCCATCGTCTTATTGAATGCCAAGGCAACGCTCCAAACCGCATCGTAGGCGAGAGGCGCCTCTTGGTAGCCCTCGGGATAACGACCGTTGTCGATATCGTAGCCGTTCTGTCGAAGGACATCTTCGAGACGACTCCTGGTAATAAATAGTGGAAACACATTTAAGCAAAGTACTGCAGAGAGGAAAAGAGTTACTAGGTTTGAAGAAAAGAGAGTTCTTAAATGATTCTGGAAAAGGATACATTTATTAAAATATCATCAATTTTAAGAAAACAAATTTTTCAATGCAATGAACATGAATTGGTAATGCATAGTATGAAAAAATTCACAAAATATCATAAATTTATAAAAGATTACGCCATACGATAAATGAATTTAAATGACTTTAATTTTTAGTTTTTCGTGTAAAATATATGTTTAGGACGAGCCATAAATTGATTCAATATGACTGCAATTTTTATATAAATCCAAATGACTTTGTTAACTTCCCATAGGGCAAGTTATAGTAATCGCAAAAATTCCAAAATCAAAATTATATATCTTTACGTTTACGTTATGTTTCAAAATCTTCTGAACATTTTGGCATACCTTAGAAAAAATGAATGTATGTGTGTGTGTATGTATGGTATGTGTGTCTGTGCGCGTATGTGTTGGTTTGCGGATACAAATTTTCGTTCGTATTGATAAGGAGACGTGCTGATTAGTTTTTGGTGAAGGCAGGTCTATCGGCTCAAAAAAAAAAAAAAATGGTGCGAGATGTTCCAGCACCACTAGTTTTGTCCACTATGATGGCAATACATAGTTCACTGTGATGGCAATACAGACAAATTTGTTAAAGACTAGTGGTATATGGCATCGTGCCTTAAGGCAAATTGCTAGAACTTCCCATACCCTAAAAAAATGTTCTAGAAATATTAAATGTTTCGAATAGTTTATTATAAATAAATACTGTAACATTGTCTAATATTTAAAAGAATTATATGAACTGAATTGCAAATTCAAAATAATTTATTTAAAGTATATACGTGAGCTTTACAATTTTACTAAGAAATAAAATTAAAATCTTCATTATTTTCGATATACCAAAAAGAATTGAAAAAATTTAAAAAAAAAACTAAAAATCCAAAAGCAGTTGTTTCGTCAATAGAAGCATTCAGATCGGATGCTTAGTTCTCTCAAAAACTGCAATTTTTGAACATTTAGCTTTGTATCTTTGAAACGGCTGAACCTGCCTTTGACAAAAACTAATCACCACTTCTTCCCATCACTACGAACTGAATGTTTTTTAGATCATTCAAATCGGATGCTTCTTTTTCTCGAAATCTCAATTTCTATTTTCGGCACTATTTTCTTTGTATCTTCCTAACGGCTTTAGAAGCCAAATTTATGATAAATTAGAAATGTTATTGTAACGATGTGTTACATGTCTATCTTCGTATGAATTTGGTAACAACCAAATTGTCAAAATGCTATGTATTAGTTGTGCGATCAAGGGTTTCACACATAAAACCTAACCTGCAAAATGCTTAAACTTCTACAATTTAAGGGGGCGTCCATTAATGAAGTACGGCATAACAGGGAGGAGAGTTTGTCAAAAAATCAAGAAATATCACGTAGGAAAAATAGGTCTTAACAGATATAACGTGATTTTATTTTTTACCTGAATTTAATTAAAAAATCAAACGGTTTTCAAAAAATTTAAAAATGTTAATAAAACTACTTAGAATGTTATGTGGCTAAGAAGGAGAGGATAAATTTAAATATCACCAAAGAGAGAGAAGAGTTCTAAAAATCATTAAATATCAATAAGGTAATTAATAAACGCCCCCTCAACTAGGTGCTAGGATGTTTACTTAAAGTTATTTTTTATATATAAAACGCCTGATCGCACGGCAAATACATTTTTTGAACAATTTAATACTACCAATTCCTACGAAGATAGATCTGTAATAGAGCGTTACAATAACAATTCTAATTTATCGAAGAATTGATCTCTTAGTATTGGTTTTTATTAATCATGTAATTCTCAAACTATAGTTCGATTGCTTTTTATTGTACTGATTATCGTCACTTAACTTAATTATGACAGTAAAAATATTCATCAAAAAATTTAATCAATATTAATAATGAATTTTGCATAAAAAATTTCATGTTTTAAAGAAATCTGTACGAGTCAATAGTAGGAAAATTTGGATTGTGTCAATCGATCTCTAATTTTACACATATTTCACTGAATTTGCTTGTTGTGAAAATCTATAAACTAATATAATTTTTTTATTTTTTCAGTCACAGCGCAGAAAAACATTAAATTTATAGTTTGGTAATATTTTAGCATGAACTTTATATTTCTCACAACTAATATAATGACGGTTAATGATGATTAAATAAATACACATGTAAAATACGTAAATGTACCTTTAGAATTTATCCAATTTCAATCAACTTAATGTTAAAAGAAGTTTTTTTTTTCAATATTTTAACGTGAGTCTATAACGCATTGTTACCCATGTAGAAATTAATATGGTCTGAATCTACAAGCAATATACAATCTACATTGATCAAATTTGAAACCAATATCGGCTGGTCATAAAAATTGAACATTTTTATATTGAGGCCATATAGGTAAACCAACAATTGGTCTATATTGGTCTATATTTGGAAATTTGGAACCAATGTTGCCTACGAATTGTTGAATGTTGGTAAGGTAATATACAATTAGACAGAGAGCTGGTAAACATTTAGAATTATTAATTATTGAATTATTCTGAAACTTATAACTGATGTTGAAATATTACACAAATATTTGAAGATTTGAAGTTGAAATAATATAACGCATAAATCAATATCATTTATTTAACAATAAAACACACTGAAATGAACATTAACGTAAATTTATTAAAAATGTTTTTGTGGAAATTCATTTATTAATATAAACAATGATACAAATATATAACTGCATTAAAAATATGATTATTCATAAAACACAAAAGTGTCATGAATATTGATTATTTTTTAATGGATATTATTAATACATATCAAGTATTTTTTTTTTATAACAATGACAAAGGCAAATTAACTTTCCTATTTACAACATCGTCACTCGATAAATATTGTACAGCACCTGAACATATTTTATTCGTTGTTAATATATTTATTATCCATTATGAAATATTTATTTCATCATCTAGAACAGTCATTGGGAAACCTACATTACATTTGATATATATCAAGTAAATTATTATTTATTATTTATTTTATACGCCAATCGGCTTTATACAGTTTTTATATATTGTTTGCTAATTCATAACTTGTATATTTATATCTATATACATATACACACAGATATATACACATATATATATACATACGTATACACATACATACACATCTACTTACATACAGATAGACATACATATATACTCAATTTAAATCGAATAACAGCAACAAAATTAAATTAATTTAACTATTTATAACATCGTCATTCGATAAAACACTGTACATCATCTGAACATATTGTATTCATTGTTAATAAATATTATTCATTATGAAATATTTATGAAAGCATTGAAATGAGGTTATGAAATTTATTTTATCGTCTAGAACAGTGATTGGGAAATTTTTCAATCATAACCCCAAATATTTTTGACCAAGTTTGCATTGTCATTTAAAACTTGTATTCCTTGTTTATTATATCTATTATTCAATATGAAATATTTATGAAAGCATTGAAATGAGATTGTAAAATAGGATTGACTTAACTCTTTCTTTAGAAATGATAACTTTTATCTTATCGTCTAGAACAGTGACTGGGAAAACTTTTTTAACCATAACCCCAATATTTTTGTCCAAGTTTGTATTGTCATCTAAAACCTTGTATTCCTTGTTAATATATTTATTATATATCATTATATATTATCAATATAAATAATTTATGAAAGCGTTAAAATGAGATTGTAAAATGTAATTGACTCTACTTTTACCTTAAAAAAAAAATGACTTCATATCATAGTCTAGAATCTTGCTATGCAAATGTACAGATTTATTGACATTCTACATTGCATTTATTATTATCAAACATTATGATTATTCTGTCAAAATTTATATCTTTCCTTCTACAACTTATTTAGTTACAAATTTTGATGAAAACCTTTTCGATAAATTTTACTACTAAGCAAACCAGTTTCTCTATTTTCTGCGCTTACAACAATATTACCTGAAAATAAATAAGAATGCGTTTTAAATGCAGAAGGAAATAATTATATTATAGCAACTATTGAAGCTTACCTTTTATAAATATGAAAGTATAGAAATTTTTTCTCTCTACTATATTATTATTTCCTGAAAATAGTAAGTATAAGTTTTAAATGTATAGACAGAATAATATTGAGAAGTATTATATGCATTCACCTGGTAGTATAAACCTCGTAAAATAATCCTTGCCAGAAATTAGGTTATGTTATGTTTGATGTCTATAATATATTTCACATAATATATACGGCAGATTTCTCAATGCTGTTAAACTCCTGATCAAATTAGAAAATCTTAGTGTAAAAAGGTTATTGAAGACATGCAAATCTTTTTGAAAATAATCTCGAAAATTCCGGCTTCAGACATATAATTAAACATGAGACACGACACGACAACACTTCTCACTGTTATTTATTTACAATTTATAACTCATAACACAATCTACACACATACGCACATTATCACTATTTTTTTAATTAAAACATGATTTGACTATTTACAATCGAATAAATAATACATTTCGTCAAGCGACGCTCATGATGCCTATGAAATAAAGAACCACTTTGTTGTATTAATGCGCTTAAGCAATCGAATATTCTGGAAACGATGGCTATGCTGTGAACGATGGACAAATCGTATTCGTCCGCGCCAAAAAATAGAAAACTCATAACTTTATTAAATTCAAGATATTTAATAAATTCGTAAAGAAATCACAATATATATTATTAAATTCGTCTTTGAAAGTTTTTCTTTCATACAACTAAACTTCGTATTGTAAACCGTTTGGAAAATAAGCTAGTCAGACTCCTGTAATTTAAGAAAAAATCCAAATTCATATTGTCATAAATAAACCATATAAAGTATTATACATTGTTAGAATCGTCTCAAAATTTTTAATTTTTCTTCCATATATCACAACTCCGTATTTCAAACGGTTTGGCCTATGGGCGAGTTGCAGTGCTAAAATTCAAGAAAAATTGAAAAATCTGAAAATAATTATGTGAACACACATATTGAATTATATATCATTTTATTCGTAATTTTATTCCGCATCTTCCGTCCGAATAAACTTTTTACGTATCTTTTACATTTTAGCTTGTAGCATGGAATATGCGTGGATAATCACATGCTTAAATATTTCAATTTATATCTGGCGTATATTGTTTCGTTCCGCGTGGCCCGTTAGCTAAGCGCTAGCGATGCTGCTTCTAAGCCTCGTAGTCTCAGGTTCGATCCCAGACAAGACTTTTGTTTTTATTTTAAATATAATAACAATAATTAAGATTTTTTTTAAATTTGGGCTAATTTTATTCAGAATGACAAAATTCGACAAAACATATAATTAGCAATGTGGATTTTCCCAAGAAAACAAACCTCTACTGTGGGAAACAATATTTATTATTAACATGAAAACAATATTTAATAGTCAATTATAAAAAAATGTTGCATCAATATTTATTTTTTATTTTGAGGACAATATTTATTAGCTTATGATAAAAAATTTTGTACCCGATGATAAAATTTTTTGCATAAATATTTATTTTTCAATTTGACGATAATATTTTATACCTGATGATAAAAAATGTTGCATCAATATTTTTATTTCAATTGTGGACAATATTTGTCAGCTGATGATAAAAAAATATTGCATCACTATTTATATTTCAATTTAAAACAATATTTTTTAGCCTATGATAAAAATGTTGCATCAATATTCATATTTCACTTTGAGAACAATATTTTTAGCCTATGATAAAAAAATATTGCATCAATATTTTATTTTAGTTTGAGGACAATATTTATCAGCCGATGATAAAAAATATTGCATCAATATTTATATTTCAATTTGAGAACAACATTTTTTAGCCTATGATAAAAATGTTGCATTAATATTCATATTTCACTTTGAGAACAATATTTTTTAGACGATGATAAAAAAATATTGCATCAATATTTATATTTTAGTTTGAGGACAATATTTATCAGCCGATGATAAAAAATATTGCATCAATATTTATATTTTAGTTTGAGGACAATATTTATCAGTCGATGATAAAAAAATATTGCATCAATATTTATTCTTCTATTTGAGGACAATATTTATTAACCGATGATAAAAAATATTGCATCAATATTTCTATTTTAGTTTGAGACCAATATTGGACAAGGCCATTTATAGAGATTATTGCCTCAATATCGGCTAATGTCGGCCTAATCGATTAGTTGACATCATCACAGAACCGACGTTCGCCGATATTTTTGCAATATAGGCAATCACGGCCACAGAAAACCGATATTGGTAATATATTGTACCGATATTAATTTCTACATGGGATACATTTATTTAGTATTATGCATTAGTTTTTTTATTTTGTTTATTTATTTAGTATTATGCATTAGTATTATGCATTTAAAAAAAATGCTATATATAATTATATTATAAGAATATATTAAATTTGCATGGAATTTTTATCTGCACTATGTATTATACATAATGATATCAATCAAAATGCTGGAGAATTCAATAACGTACCTAAATTGTTCTCGTGTCATTCCAGATATCGTTTTCTGATTACTTCGATTCCACATTAAGGCTTCGGTGGTGAGATGTCCTTCTGCCGCAATTCGCATTTGCGCTTTCGTACATTCTATACCTTCCTTCTCTAAATTCACTTCGAACCAATTATCTTCATACCAACCTGAAATAGAAAATAGAAATATTAGTTCCTATAGTTTTTTTTGCTGGGCTCAATGAAACAGTACATCAGCTAATGAGATACGGCATTATTTTAGTAGAAAAATTTTTTTTAATAATATAACATTCTATGAGTTATTTTGGTTAACATCAATTAAATACAATTATGGATAGCAGTTGCCCCAATATCAATGAGTAATTACAATTAGATATAATTTATTGGATAAAGTTAATTGGATATAATACATTAAATCTTCTTAATTCTAGTGTAAGGAGCATAATGTGTTTTGTGTGTCCGCATTTTTTTGTTCAGGTTTTGGCAAAGGCAGCTCCACCCGTTACAGAGATATGGAGCAAAGAGCGCAAATAATTTAAATCGAGTTTTTGAGAGAACGGAGTATCCGATATAAATGATCCTTCGAAAACATTCATTTTGTAATGATTGCGAGAAATGCTGATTAGTTTTAGGGAAAGACAGACCCAGTCATTTCAAGGATAGGGGAAAGTCCAGTAACGCCGGACGGCACCAAGCACCGGACACTATTTAACACGTATTATTTAAGTAAGTATAAATCTTTTCTTTTCAAAGTTCAAGTGAAAGGGGCACACAGGTAGATAATCACGCGCCAAGCTTTGCCTGTGACGCGCACGGCCACGGCGAGCAACCCTATCCTGTTTTAGGCGCAAAATCACGGAGTCACTCAAATATCAATGGAAGTAATTCTAGCATATTTATGCACTTACATTTGTGTGGTATGCAAAGATAAAAGTTGTACTTGATTATTAGATCTTTTAACCAATTTTAGTAGGTGCCGCCAAATGAACGAAAATGTCTGTCCCGTAGCACCGGTCACTAAGTCGTCCCTTAGTGCCGGACAGTAAACATATTGATATTTCTTGTGAGAATATACGTAATTTATTCAATTAATTTTGTTCTGTATGAGTGCTACCTGTCAGTACATACCCACATTTATCGTATTTCTTAGTTGAAGAATGAAATGCTCATGGTGAATGAACCAGCTGGAGAGCATCAGTGTAGCCCAGCCAAATGTGTGGATTAATAGTGACTTTTTTGCAATATCTAAGAATATGTGATAAATGCAGGTTATTTTGAAGGTGCCACTGTTTAAAATCATTTTGATACCAAAGTTTGATTAAAAGTATTATTTATTTTTTAGCAAAGATTGCGATTTTGTTAATTTAGTTTGATTTCTAACTTTGTTATCTAACACACAGCACATAATTTAATAATCATTTTGTACAATATTTTTTTATTTATTTATTAAAACTTTAGGTGTCCGCCACTAGGAGACTTCTCCCTACAGAGCTAAATGAACAAAAATGACAGTTTTTTAGAGAACTAAGCATAAGATTTGAATTATTCAAAATAATCGTAATCAAATATAGTTCAGATTTTAATTTTGGCTAAAGTTCTAAAGCTATTTATATACTTTAAATAAATAATTTTAACTTTGTAATTCAGTTTATATAACTCTTAAAAATATTAGAGAATGTTACAGTATTAATAATAAGCTATTTGAAAACATTTAATATTTCTCGAACATTTCGTTACGGTACGAGAAGTTCGAGCAATTTGCCTTAAGGCACGATGCTATACACCACTAGTTTTGAATTGTTTCCGATAAGCCAATAAAGCTCCAAACTCTGGATTTGATAGTTGTGATTTTTATTGTGATGTGGTGTTTTCATTATAGACTGCGGTCGAGATGCATACCTAGACTAGTATAGATGCTAAACATTTTATTACAGATTATTATTGAATAGTAATTCCGGAGATAATTTCTTATTGAAATAGTTTATATCATATTTTTTACTTTTTCGTGTTTCATTAGTACATTTTTAGCTTCCGTAGGGTAGTTATAGTAATGGGCAAAAATCGAAAATGAAATTTTTTTCATTTCTCGACGTTTTCAAGGTTGCTGAACATTTTGGCACACCTCAGAAAAAATGAATGTGTGTGTGTGTATGTTTTGTATGTCCGCATTTTTTCGTCCACGTTTTCAGGCGCACGGATCAACCGATTTAAATGGTTCAAAAAATATTCGATTCCTATTGATAGAAAGATGTGCTGATTGGCAAAGGCAGGTCCAGTTGTTATAGGAATCGATTGCTTGTTAAATTTTTCAAATCGGTTTATCCATACGCCCGAAATCGTCGATGAAAAATTGTGTCACGCACACACACACTTCAATTTTTTCTGTTTATTGATGTTTGTGAGGTATGCCAAAATGTTAAGTATTAAATAATCTACAAAAATATTATTGAGTTTCTTAAATAATTTATAACAAATCCATAGATATCAATAATTTATAATTTGTGTATGATTACTGTATATTATGGAAATATAGGTATACTAACGCTTTTTCTTAACGCAATATACCATGCCAGTCAAAATGACTGTTTGGGCACTTTCAATTCCAAATTCCCATTATATGCAAAATTTGTTTTGTGAAATGAAGTTATGACTTTTTAAGTTATAAGCATAGAAATCATTTTATGTATTCAAAGTTACTTTAAATACGTTAGTAACAAAAATAAATTGTGCTACTACTATTTATACCAGCACTAGTCAAAATGACTGGTGCAAGTTTCTATAGAAAAATGTTTGATGAAAGAACAGAAATAACAATAGACATAGATCGTATGCGTTTATAGCCTACTCTCTTATCGACGACAATGTATATTATTTATTCTTTTTTTACATTGTAAAAATGCAGATTGCTGAACTATTACTACCAACAAAACAGTTGTTTCAAGTTTCGTTCAACACACTAAATAAAAAATTTTTCAAAGTGAGTTTCAAGTATTTATTATTATTATTATTTTATATTAATTATTTGAGTGGTATTAGTAGAAATCAAATACATCCTACTATAATGGAAAAAACGTATCGATGAATAGAACTTTAATTTCTGAACTCAAAACAATAGTGATTTCTTTGTAATGAAAAAATTACACCGCAGAGCAATTTATAGAACTCTATAAAGTAAAAATTGCTCAAAATATGACTCAATTGCAACATGAAACCGCTAAAATTAGTTCTAAATATAAAAAAGTGCAAAAACGTATGTTATTCTATAGTTGATTGAACTGAAAATGAGCGTAAACTCAATAAACAAGGGCACAACGCAATCAAATATTTCAGTGGCGCTGTTATCTAATTTGCAAGTACTGCAACGGTTCCCTAAATAATTATCCCGAATGAACAGCCGCAGAATAAACAGAGTAGTTCTGTGAGAATGTTATTACAGTCGGCAAATGCAAATATTTTGAGTTAGTGCCCTGCCAAGATAACACAAACATGGCCAATTGTCCATGTTTATATACTGCACAAAATTCGGCATTAGTTATCACAACGTTGTGCGTAATTAAATAATACATGAGATCGATGATGTATATTTAACTTATAAGTTAGTAATCGCAAAATAATCGCAAATACAATTTTTTCCATATCTTTACGCTTCAAAGGTTTCTGAACATTTTGGCATATCTTAGAAAAAATGGATGTAAGAGTGTGTGTGTGTGTATGTATGTTTAGATACATTCTTTCGAACACGATTTCAGGCGCATGAATCAACCATTTAATGATTCAAAATATTTGATTCCTACTGATGGGGAGACGTGCTGATTAGTTTTTGGCAAAAACACATCTAGCCGTTTCGATGATACGGAGAAAAAATGCCAAAAATGGTAATTCAGTTTTTCAGATATCTCAGCTCCCGATTTCAATGATTCAAACAACATTCTACTTGTATTGACGAAATGAAGAATTGATTACATTTTGGAAAATGAGGTCCAGCAACTTTGGAGATATAGAGAAAATGGTTAAAAAAATTATATTTGGCGGACTAAAATGATCATTAGATATGTGCAATTATGCGCATCAAATTATCAGATATTTTATAGAGATTTTAAACATGAGTATCAATTTTGTTAAAAAAAATGTGTTTTGTACCAAGATTTTCAATTTTTTTTTTAAAGTTTACTTATACGGATTGAACAAATTTTAAAATTTTCAGATAAAAAATTCTCAAAATTTTTAAAAATATACATAATTTCATACTCAAATAAATTTTAAATTTACAATTCAGTTTAAAATTGTATATATATATATATATATATATATATATATATATATGGGAGTTGTAATCATTATGAAAATATGTTAAATTATATACTCCCAACATATAAAAATATATAAAATTTATTCATTAAAAAAATATTACTGATATCAAAATATACAATGACAAGTCCAGTTGTTTTTTTACAATCATGACTAGCCTGCTTGATTTCCCCACACACTCCCTGCCCAGTGTTGACCTCACAGTTTAAAAAGAAAATAAAGGGAAAAAACGTTATAAAAATGTGGTGGGAAAGCAGATTATAGCAGTGTTGTGATACTGGTCAATTACAAATTTCCATGTTTCGTCAGCAGATCCACCGTATGTGGTAATTCGACCTTCCATCAACTCCATATTCTGTATAAGGTTCTGACTAAAAAAAAAAACATGTGAAAAATTTCCTGAACCTCGATGTCGGTGAACTTCTAAGATTCAGCCTCGATCTAATTGGTTTTAGTTATATCAGAATTACTTAATGTTTGGAATGCATAATTTATGGGTACAGTTTCCATTTCTGCAGGCGTTGCATTTGTATCTAATGGGTTCTGATCAGAGAAAGAAGTTGGCTCTTTATCCAAATCAGGATCATTAGTTTCTTTAACATAAGAGTCCAGAATTGTGGAATCCAATAAATAATTTATGTCAAATTTTGTTTTGACTGGTCGCTGTCACCGATAATGGGAGGTAGCATCAAAAGACGAATTGTTGAGTTAACAGACAAGGAGAGGTTAAATTGCATTCAAATGAAAAGCTTAGGCTCCAAATTATATTATTTTTTGTCAGCAATAAACACTGAGGTCTGGGTATACCAAATGAGTAACCACGGAAGTCCGATCCAGATAGTGAGTGCGTTAACTATGATGGATCGTGTACTGGACGCACCTTATAAGTCGTCTCTGAAGACCAGTGATTATGATGCTGCGTCAAAATCAATTTTCTTAAATCCTCGAAAAAATAAAACTCCTTTATCTTAAGTCAATTTTATCTCCATCGTCGTGAGTCACCAATGTGGTAGTTGTAATTATTATGAAAATATATTAAATTATAAACTCCCAACATATAAAAATATATAAAATTTATTGACTATAAAAATATTACAATCTGAAAAATATAAAATGACAAGTCTAATTGTTTTATTACAATCATGACTAGCCTGCTTGATTTCCCCCCACACATATATATATATATATATATATATATATATATATATATATATACCATACGCGTTATTGTAATTGTCGGAAATATATCCCCAGACGAATTCATCCGGCATCTCTTCTCCTGTAAACACTTTTAAGTGTTGTGAGCGGTAGTTATATGGACAAATAAATATAAAGTAATTATAATCATCTTTGAAAGTATTTAAAATAGTTGTTAATAATCATTGATCAATATTTAATGATTACTATTTTTTTGCTCGAATATTTAATTCTGGTACAGAAAAGTTGATGGTACGATGCCATGCACCACTAGTTATATCTGCAGTCAAATCATATGTAACTTTCCGCTACTAAAGTTTGCAATTTTTATTTACTGTTCAAAATATTGTTAATGCATGTGTGTAGTAAGATCTTCAACATTTCAGGTAGAATGATGCAGCCAAGGTCGATATCAAGCAGGACAAGTTAACAAATTTCTATTTGAGAGTATATATCTCAAATATAATCTCAAGTGATAAGTGAAAAGCACCTTTCGTGGGCATTGCTGCATCACAGACAAGTAACACTACTACATATACATTTCTAATATATAATGAGTCATTCTTTTACAAACCACACACCAACCAGATCTTGACATTTTAAAATTGTCTGAATTTTTTTACAGATATTATACTTAAAATCATTCGACACGCATTTCAGTATTTTACTGCAAAAACAATTTTAAGGTAATATTTACTATTGAAATATGAATTCTTTGCTCATTTTCTATAAACATCCTTTGCCTTAAATTAATTATCTCCAGCTGTGCTGATCGTATCAGTATTATTATTTTTATTACACTCATATTGAAGTCAACCTTGTAGTGATTTAAAAGAAATATTTATGCAGTTTTCTGAACAATAACAACCCTGAAATATTTATAAAGGTTGTACTTACCCTTCACCCTGCTAAGAAAACTGCACCTTTTTTTATCATTTCATGTTGACTTTAATATGAGTGTAATAAAAACTAGTTTGTATTGGTTGGCTTTGAGGCAAGTTACATGACCCGCCCGAGCTGTTTAATTAATCGACTTAATAAATAAAAAAATAAATTAATTTATGAGTGATTAAAAGTATTCCAAGTGGATTTATTACACATAATTGAAAGAGAACGAACACGTTAACTATGAGTATTTTCTAAAAACACATTCTCAAAAATCAATAAGTTTTATAATTGAACCAGTTTCCGTAGGACTTTGATGGTTTAGTATGTTAATTAAGACCAAGTACTATACCGAGTACTTATACCGAGTAAATCGTCTAATCTACTACGAAAAATACTCATTTTCTCAAATTTTGATGCATTTTTAAAATTAAACTGCTCGCCGTAAGGCCGTAATTTTGCAATAAGTTGTAAAGACCATGATATATACATCAAAAAAAGTTTTATAAAAATCGGCTTAAATTTAATTTAACAACGAATTACAAGAAAACGACTCGGTATTTTTACCTAAAACTAATCAGTTTCATTCCCAACTAATATCTTTCGAACAGTTTTTTATTTTTTAAAATCGATTTGGTAGTATGAGCTTAAATGTGGACACAAGTTTAACACTTCTTTCGGAATTTCAAAGGAAGGGCTCGGCCGATCGTCGTACAAAACTGATAAGCGATAGTCCTCATTGAGACGCATCAAATGGTTTTCAAATTTCTGAAATCGGTTCAGGCAGTCTTAAGCAAATGTCAATGAAATGTCTAATTTTGACAAATGCCAAAAAACGATACTAATTCTTGCAAACTTTGACACATTTTCAAAGCTAAACGAGTTGTCGCAGGGTCGTAATATTTCAGTATGATCTAGAAGACTATGGTATCTACCGTCAAAAAAATAATAAAAATAGTCATTTTTTTAACACTTTATTACAAGAAAACGGTTCTGTCGATCTCTACCAAAAACTAATCAGCACGATTTCCAACCAATATCATTCATACGGTTTTTGAATTTTCAAAATCGATTGAGAACTGCGGGCTAAAACGTGAACGAAAAAATTTTCACTTTTCTGCTATTCACAAAGAAACGGCTTGGTTTGGCAAAATTGATAAACGTTAGTCCTCATCTATATGAGGTCTATACATCGAATGTTTTTTAAATTTTTGAAATCGGTCCAGGCGTTTTGAGAATACGTCAATTTACGGCAAAAAATCTGTTCACATACACACACACACAGACTTTTTCCAAATTTGGTCTCATTCCATTCAGAATGGCTTGAAACGTCGAGCAAACATAAAATTAGCGAATCGATTTTTTATGAAATAAACTTTTCCTTCAGGAAGTTAAAAATAATAATACTAATCCGACCCGCATAACTGGAGATAATTAATTTAACGCACGCAGAAGATGTTCGTAGAAATTGAGCAAAAAATCCATATTTCAATTGCAAATATTTACTTAAAAATTATTTTTAGCAAAATCCTGAATTATATTTTTATATATTATTTGATTTTATGTATAATATCTGTAAAAAAAATTACAGACAATTCTCAAATGTGACAGATTATTTCTTCGAAAATCTGTGCAGTTTGTAAAATAATGACCCATATAGTATATAGTAATTCATAGAGTCGTTAATCTCTGGTTGGGGTTTCACAGCCAAAAGTACACATATTTCTAATCTAATCGCAAAAAAAACGATTCATGTAGAATAGTTGTTTGTACCTAGTGTTTTAATTCCATGGACCTGGTTTCGTACAAAGCTTAATCTGAAAGCATAATCTTACAAAACTTTCCGGAGAGGAAGAAAAATTGGTTACGATGTACTATAAAACAAATGGGAACTTAATCTAATGGACCTGTCTTTGAGCAAATTACTTATAAAAACACCAATATGGAATAAAACTTGTTATGAAATCGTAGTCGCTATACCGACATTTACAATTTTCACAATAAATCCATCTCGAACTAAGAATTTTACAATCCTTTCATTGCAGAATAATACAAACAGCATACCGTTTTTGCCGGTTCGAAGTGCGCGTTTGACTAATGGCTTTTGATAACTGCCCAACCCATTCTTCTCAGAACAAGAATGATGGATGATACTTGAGATATTGCTGCTCCATAACAAAACCATCACCCATCGCCTGCATTTTCCATTAGTGCTGCACCAGAGGTCGACGAAATATTATTTGTTTGGCGATATTAATAAACGAATATCGACAATCAATCATTTATATGTCAGTGTCATTACAAGAGGTATTTATATGCGGAGGTATACAAGGTTATTGTACATTTATGTAATATGGAGTAGTGATTTATTATTCTTGCTCATTAACAGGAAAATAAAACTTGATCAACTGCTTTCAGCATGCCATTTACAGTCATTTCTAAGTCAATATATTAAGGATTTAATGTAATAGGGTAGAGCAGGGCCTAAAGATCCGCGGGTGAATAAGGTCCTCCAACGATATCTCAAAAACAAATAAAGTTTTCAACAGCAATATTTGAAAATAGTGGGAAAAAGTTCTATAGCCAGCCATGATGGAAAAGACATATCAAAACTTTTGATTCAAAAGTATTTATGTTGCCTAGTTCACGAGACCATAATATATTTAATAAGTACCTACACTTTATCTAATTATTTTATAAGATGTATTGTTAATTAGCTTCCCGTAGGGTAAGTTATTGTAATTGTCCAAAAATCGAAATTGAAAATTTTTACATTTCTTTACGTTTTGAAGGTTTCTGAACATTTTGGCATACCTCAGGAAAAATGGATGAGTGTCTATGTATGTATGATATAATTTTTCGTCACGTTTTCGGGCGAACGGATCAAACGATTTGAATGGTTTAAAACACATTCCATTCCTACTGATAGGGAGTTGTGCTGATTAGTTTTTGGCAAAGTCAGGTCCAGCCGTTTCGGAGATATAGTGCTAAATGTGCAAAAATGGCAGTTTTTTGAGAGAACTAAGCGTCCGATTTGAATGATTCAAAGAACTTTCTGGTTTTTTAAACAAAATAATTGCTTTTCGAAAAAAAATTGTTTCATTTTTTTATTTGTATATCGGAAATAGTTCAGATTTTAATTGTAATTCTGACTTAAGCTCTACAAATATTTTCAACTTTGCAATTCAGGTTATATAATTCTTATAAAGATTAGACAATGTTACAGAATATATTTAAAATAATCTCTCGAAAGTCTCTCGAATCTTTCGTTACGGTACGGGAAGTTCCAGCAATTTGCCTTAAGGCACGATGCCACTAGATTTAAGTTAAATTCAACATTTTTTCATTTAATCTCAATAAAAGATTACACGTGGGTGGAATAAATAAAGATCTACTGAATGTTTACCCTCGAAATGTGTAAACAACAGAAATTAATAAATAAAAAAGTAAATAACGTTGAAAAAAGCAAATTTACAAGAGATACATTGAATAAATAGTTATTCCAAATTTGTGGATGGATATTTCTGATAAAATACCGTTTCCAAGTTATAAACATTATCATCTCTGTAAAATATTAACCCATAAAATTAATAGTTTGCATTGGTTAAATAATGTGGCTATTATTTCATAAGATTCAAAATATCAAAAATAAAAATAAGACATTGGACTTTGTGACTCCTATCACCTATTTTACACCGCCTATGAGGCAAAAAAGACCAGGTGACAAATTTATGAAAAAACGGCAGAAAAAAACAGATTTCTACATTGATGATTTAGTTGAGAGTTTTACTGAACATAGTCTCAGAACAGATAGTTGTTTTTTGATGTGTTATTTGCTGCAATATAAATGGTTTGGTTCTCACAATATAATTGCACAAAGTTAAATTTGTTTCCCGCTCTACCAAACTATTTATTTTAAGTATTTTGCACATTTTCATATTTTTACATATTTTTGCACAAAATTGTAGATATTATTTTCCGCAAAGTAAAAATTTGCTTTTGCCAGAAAATCACGATTTTTTTATTTCTTGAGGCATTAGGTTTGAATAATGAATGTAGGTGTGAGTAAGTTTGTCATTTTATCGATATAAGCTTCCTTTGATAAGTCTCTATAATTGCTCTAATTAGTTATACAGAAGGATGAATTATTTCTCCATAACGTAATAATCTTGAAAATTCAAACAAAGATGGTAAAATTAGGCCGAGCAGTATCAGCTGCCGAACAATTTTTAGGCGCTTTTGATGAAACCTTACATTGCGATAAAGTTCACAGTATAAACCATAGCTTCACAAACTCTTCATCCAGATCTTTATTACAGATTTATCTATACTAATGTTAAGTGATAAGTATTACCATACTATAATAAGTATAAAAATTGGAAAAATTAAATAATGTTTAATCTTACATCTATCAGCTAATCATGTTTAGCGTACTTTTTTTTGTTAGAACATCCGCTATAACGCTAAACCACCTTCTATTCCTACGCAATGTTATACAATGTTTCTTTTACTATTATTAAATCATCAATAAACTTTGATTTTTAATATTCAGAAATAATATAACTGCCTGAAAAGTGCAAAAAATATTGTTAAGCAGAAGCTTTTTAGCAGCTAGTATTTAGAGTCTTTAAAAGTTCGAACAAATTAAATGTCTACGTGCTTCAAATTTAAGATTTTATTGAAACGTACAATATTTTGTTTCACTTTTTAGGTCAATTTATAGGTATTGGACAAGACTCTTGATTATAGACAGTCAAATATAAGTAAACATTGATAATATTGAATACTTGAAAGTTTTCATAAACTACTGAGAGTCTATCCACCTTGAGAATCACACAAACATCCCAAAATTTTATGGAAATATGACTGGTTTGATTATGAATATTAATTAAATTTTGGAATAATTGGCTGCTCTTTGACGAATCGACGTTTGTTCAATAATGTATAATATTTAACCATATAAAAGTATTTTTTTTTCAAAATTTAACTAGTGGGGTGTGTGGCATCGTGCCTTAAGGCAAATTGCTGTAACTTCCCGGCGTAACAAAATGTTCGGGGAATATTGAATGTTTTGAAATAGATTATTATGAATATTGTAACATTGTCTAATATTTATAAGAATTATATAAATTGAATTGCAAAGTTGAAATTATTTATTTAAAGTATATTAGAATTTTAGTCAAAATTAAAAATGAAATCTGAATTATTTTCGATAAATAAAAAAAAATTTTTGAAAAAAAAATTGAAACAAAATTTTTTTTTCAAAATCTATTATTTTGTTAAAACGAGCAGAGAAAGTTCTTGAATCATTTAAATCGGACGCTAGGTTCTTTCAAAAACTGCCATTTTTTGCACATTAACTCTGTATCTTCAAAATCACTCGACCTGCCTTTGCCAAAAACTAAGAATCACTTCTCCCAATCATTACTAATTGAATGTTTTTCATCATTCAGATCATTCAAAGCGGATGCTCCGTTCTCTCAAAAACTCGATTTCTATTTTCTGCATTCTTTGCTCTTTATCTCCGTAACTGCTGGACCTGTCTTTGCTAAAAACTAATCAGCACATCATCCTATCAATAGGAATCGAATGTTCTTTGAACCATTCAAATCGGTTGATCCGTGCGTCCGAAAACGTGGACGAAGAATTGTATCGATACATACATACACACACACACCCATCCATTTTTTTGAGGTATGCCAAAATGTTCAGAAACCTTCAAAACGTCAAGAAATGCAAAAAATTTCAATTTCGATTTTTAGACGATTACAATAACTTACCCTACGTGAAGTTAAAAAATGCTGAGATAAGAAGAAGCCATTTTATAAAATTTTACCAGGCAGATGCAAGGTATAGTTTATTATCACACCCATTATCGTTTTCGTTTTGGATTTATTGCAGTGAATGTGTTAATAAAAGCATTCACACGTATCTTACATAAGCAAAAATAAAAAGTATTTATGAATATAAACTTCAATTTGTTACTGAAATAAAAACTTTTTTTGGATGCTTTCCAAGTCTTGCTTGCATCTATGTGCATTCGAACGTGCCCTGGTATATATACACTGCCCCATCACTGCCCGTTTGTGCAAAGAATTTGCCGAGTCGGCAACTCGAGATACGAACGAAGGAAATATATCATATTTCATGTTCGCAAATAATAAACATCACATTTTCTCAATCAGGATATATTGTTTCAGATCGAGCTTAAACTAGTAGTGGTATATACAAGAAAATGAAACTAGTGGTGTATACCTACGTGAAATTGTATCTTACACAACCACATTTCTATAATTAGGAATTAACTGGGATTTTTATTAAACATAGTTCGATAGTTACTTATTTGATTCGTCTTTGGTTTGGTTTAGACAGAGTCTTAAGACATTTACGAACGAGCCAATTTGACTTAATAAAAATTTGATCACTTAATACACATAATATTTTAAATTAACTTCCCGTTAGGGTAGTTATAGTAATGGGCCGAAAATCGAAAATGAAAATGAAAATTTCTCGACGTTTTGAAG
>NW_020537758.1:57039043-57074253 GCF_003426905.1 Ctenocephalides felis
GAGCATCCGATTTTAATGATTCAAAAAACATTGTACTTGACGGAGCAAAGAATAACTTAAATTTATGGGAAGGTAGGTTAGCGGTTTTAGAGATCCAGAAAAAAATAAACTATTATTGTATGGCATCATGTCTTAAGGCAAATTGCTCGAACTTTCCGTAACATAACGAAATATTTTGGGAATATTAAATGTTTTCAAATAGATTAATAAATACTGTAACTTCGATAATTTTATAGACCAAATTTAGAAGCTTATGAATTGGACTAGGACGTTTTTTTTTATTTATGTATTATAGAAAAGTAGTCAATCAAACGAATTTAAAATGAGGACATTGTCAAATATTTATAAGAATTATATTAAAGTAGTATATAAGTAAGCTGTAGAAGTTCAGTCAAATTTAAATTAAAATCCGAAATATTTCCGTTGAACAAAAAAAAATTTTTGAAAAAAAAATTTAATAAAAATCTCAAAAGCAGTTTTTTGTCAATACAAGCAGAAAGTTTTTTGCATCATTTAAATCGGATGCTTAGTTCTCTCAAAAACTGCCATTTTTTGAATATTTAACTTCCCGAAGGAGAAGTTTATGTTTTCATCAAAAAATCTGATTCGCTAATTTTATGTTTTCTCGACGTTTCAAGCCATTCTGAATCGAATGAGACCAAATTTGGAAAAAGAATGTGTGTGTGTGTGTGTGTGTGTGAACAGATTTTTGCCGTAAATCGACGTTTTCTTCAAAACGGCTGGACCGATTTCAAAAATTTAAAAGCCATTCGATGTATCTCGATGAGGACTATCGTTTCTGAGTTTTGTGCGGCAATCGGCCGGGCCGTTTCTTTGTAATTTGCAGAAAAGTGAAAATTTTCTCGTCCACGTTTTAGCCCGCAATTCTGAATCGATTCTGAAAATTCAAAAACCATTTGATAGATATTGGTTGGGAATCGTGCTGATTAGTTTTTGGTAAAGATCGGCCGGGCCGTTTTCTTGCAATAAAGTTAAAAAAAAAAAAATCGACGATTTTTATGATTTTTTTTTTGACGGTAGATACCATAGTTTTCTAGGTCATACTAAAATTACGGTCCTACGACAACTCGTTTAGCTTTAAAAATTCGTCAAAGTTTGCAAAAATTGGTATCGTTTTTTTTGACATTTGTCAAAATGAAATCTTTGATCGACGTTTTCTCAAAAACGCCTTAACCGATTTCAGAAATTTAAAAGCCATTTGATGTATTTCGGTGAGGACTATCGTTTGTCATTTTGTGCGACGATCTGCCCCAAGCCGTTTCTTTATAATTTGAAAAAAAGTGTTAAACTTTTCGTCCACATTTAAGCTCATCCTACCGACCGATTTTAAAAAATCAAAAACTGTTCGAAAGATATTAGTTGGGATGATACTGATTAGTTTTAGGTGAAAATCTACCGAGCCGTTTTCTTGTAATTAACCGTTGAAAAAAAAATTTAAGCCGATTTTTTGGATTTTTTTTTAGTGATATATACCATGGTCTTATAGAACTTACTGAAATATTACGGCCTTACGACAAATAGTTTGATTTTAAAAATTCATCAAAGTTTGAGAAAATGAGTAGTTTTTTTGAGATTTGTTAAAATTAAAATTAGACTATTTACTTGGTATAATGATAGAGTACTTGGTCTTGAACATAATAAACCATTAATGTCCTGAAAACTGGTCAAAGTGTTCGTTCCTTTTTTAATTATGTGTAATAAATCCACTTGGAATACTTTTAATGACTCATAAATTAATTTACTTTTTATTGATTAAGTCGATTATTTAAACATATCGGGAAGTTCATGTAACTTGCCTTAAGGCTAAATACCAAACCAACTAGTTAGCTCCGTATCTCCGAAACGGCTGGGTCTGTCTTGGCCAAAAACTAATCATCACATCTCCCTATCAATAGGAATCGAATGTTTTTTGAACCAGTCAAATCGATTCATCGGTACGCCCAAAAACGTGGACAAAAAATTGCCAGTAAAACACACATGGCCACACACACATCCTTTTTTTCTTGTCCACATTTCTGGGTTGCATAAAGGCATTTCCTTCGCTATACGAAAAAACATCATTTTTTTTAAGGTATGACAAAATGTTCAGAACCCTTCAAAACTTGAAGAAATGCAAAAATTTTCAATTTCAATTGTTGGATGATTACAATAACTTACACTACAGGAAGTTAAAAAAGCCATTTCTGGTCAAAAATTATCGTTGAATATATGCACATAAAGTTGACAGATATTTTAATAACGAATATACATAATTTTGGTTCAATGTTTTAGGGTTCTGTACCATGTTTTTTTTTTATTATTCTAATATAATTTGAAATGTCCTCTACGTGCATCAATCGACTTGATAGAACTAAAAAACATTCAATTTGTATTAATTGGGGGACGTACTAGCAAGATACGGGAAAGGGTACAAAAATGTAGTTTTTGAGAGAATTGATCTCTCGCTTAGACGATTTAGTTTAGAAAAATGTTTTGTTTATGTGTGATCATGTGAAAAAATGCTAAGTTTTTGAGAAAAGCACGATCAAAAATTTAAAAATATTCTTTTTCAAAAAATTTCAATAATTTAAAAAAATTAAGTTGTTCAAAATTTAAAAAAAGTCTTTTTTAAAAAAAAACAATATTTTCAAAAACGTTTTTTTTAATTTGAAACAAAAGAGTTTTTTCGAAACTTTCAAAAAATTATTTCGTTATTCTATATCTCGGCTTCATTACTAACATTTCTTGCGAACTTTCACATAAATTGTTTGTAGAATACGATATACAAAAATTTTTATTTTCTTTTTTCGATTCTATAACTTACTCTATGGAAAATTATTTAGAGCAAGTAGCCCCGCGGTTTCAGGTCCAAGTGAAATAACTAATTAGACATACCGGCAGGGCCGGATTTAGAAATTTGGCGCCCCGGGGCACTGACAAAAATGCCGCCCCATCTCTGAAATTTTACGAACTTTCGAACTTTTTTCTATTAAGAGACAAAATATAGAAGCGCGTAAGTGCCGCATCGCCGTCTAACGGATTATAATATCTTTAAAATATCTGATAATTTAATGTGCATATGTCTTATGATCACTTTTGTCCGCCAAATGTTTCTTTTTAATTTTTTTTATTGGATCATCGAAACCGCTAAACGTGCCCCCCACAAATTTAAGCAGTTATTTATTCTGTAATTTTTTTTGAATGATATTGGACGCTTTTTTTCACAAAAACTGAATTATCATTTTTGGCAATTTGGCCCGTATCTTCAAAACAGTTGGAACTGCCTTGGCCAATAACTAATCAGCACGTCTCTTATCAATAGGAATTGAATCATTTAAATCGGTTGATCCGTGTTCTCGAAATCGACTTGAATAATTAAAAAATATTAGATTTGTATTGATGGGGAGACGTGCTGATTAACTTTCGGCAGAGGCAATTACGAAAAATGGTAATTGAGTTTCGATATTTCTTCTCTGAAACAGCTACGCAGCGCGACTGCTTTGCAAAGTTCATCAATTTTTAATTTTCGGAAAATTTCGAAACACAAAAAACGTGCTTTAAAAGTGTTTTTTTTCATTTTTCAAAAAATTTTAAAGCTCTTTATAAAATGTAATTTTCAGTACGGGATGTTTCAGTAATTTGTCTTAAGGCACTATGCCATGAGTCACTAGGTTAAATTTTTTTTCGGCGCTATGAGCTTCGAAGTGGACAAATTCATTTTAAGAGAGGGCTCGAGAACTGAAAAACATATTTTTCTTAAACTTTCAGCTTGTTTGTGGATCTTTATATTTGCCAAATTGCCAAATTTGATAATTTATTAACCAATTTGATAATTTACGTGGGCAAAGGGAGGCAAGGCAAAATAATAAATTTTAGTTATCGGTTATTTCAACCCAAATTTTGCATTGCAATCGTATTATGTTTTGTTAATTATATTGCTTGAAATAAAAAATGTTGTTAAAAAAAAGTTGATTATATTGTATCGAATTTTGCCGCCCCCCAAAATTTGCCGCCCTGGGCAGTAGCCCCGATTGCCCCTACTGTAAATCCAGCACTGCATACCGGCAAATAAAAACGTATAATAAAAATCAAATCATTAAATTGACGCTTAAGCTATTGATTTTTTATAAACCTTTAGAGATACAAAACAAAACTACTTTACCATTATACCTATAAACGATTCTTTGTCTCTGTTGCAATTATGATGTTAAAAAAAGTATTCTTAAAAAGATCAGTCACATCTATTAAAGCATATAAAATAATAAATGGCCATTTGTCTATTCTCTCATGTCCTCATTAATAATTTTGTTTCCCTATTTGTGCAGGACATCGTGACATTTAAAAAGCTCGATGTTACTCACACAACCCATTAATGATGAAAATACGCCCACGCTGTTTGTTGTATGAACTTTGTCGCATTTCTATCACTTTGCGTGTAACTTTTTTGTGACTGAGGTTATCAAATGAAACAACATAGCCGCTAATGGCCAATTAAAAATTTCATTGAACCACAAGTAATTGCAAGGTTTTTTAAAGTTAGAACATCGAAGGATTTAAACGTAATTAGAGCTTTTGTAAGGAGCTTTTTAATTATTTCGTGATAATAATATAAATTCAGTTGTTGGGAAAGCATAATGAATTCCAAGAGATATAATCTTAAACAAGTGATTAAAGTGTAAAATAGAGATTTAAAATAAAGAAATTAAAGATATTTTTCATTATTTGGATTTTAATTATATGTATTTACATATTTATTAAATTTCATGGATCAATATAATTATAATTATACATTATAGGTAAACTAAATTTAGTTTTTAATTCCATTGTATATATACTAGATGACCTGACAGAGGTTTACCCACGTCTACAATTCAAAAGTACCAGATTTTTAATATCCTATCCTATACTATTCAATATCCTATTTAATATCCTACCGTTGTGATTCATTTATGGTCTTAGCATAAGCAGGTAAAAATCCATTTTATTAACAACATAATTACTTCAATAATTTAGTCTATTATTTTCATTATCTCGTAGGTACGATATATTAGTTGTTTTTTGGCAATTATAATTTTTAAAGTACATTTTTCTTACTAATACTTTAATAGACATTAGTTGAATTAATTTGTAAAATCTAGTTCATATGAGCACTCTTCAATCTAACACAATTTGACACACGGAACAAAATTCTAAATCATGTTTTTAATAAGTAGAATTTTTTTTTGTATTTTTAAATAATTTAGTAAAGTAAACCAAAATGCGAAATTCAAGTTTAAAAAACTAATGTATATGCACCTTTGGACTTAATGCGTTATTTATTAAACTAAATTATATAATTTCATCTGCCAGCATATACTTGACTATAATATATTTTTTTAACTTTTGGCACATTTCAGCTGCTTTTCGGCAATAATAATGTAAACAATACATTTTCCTTGTATATAATTTTCTAATATTATCTAAGCTCATAATTTCAGCCAAATTCAAAATTCAAGTGAATTGATATTTCTAGCAGAATTAATTTGTAAAATCTAGTTAATATGAGCACTCTTCAATCTAAGATCAACTTGCTAAATATTCTATATCCCAAACATATAAATTTTTGGCACATGAAACAAAATTCTAAATCATGTTTTTAATAAATAAAAATACTTTTTTGTATTAAAATTTTGTTTAAAAATGAATGTATGTGTGTGTGTATGTATGTGTGTATGTGTGTATGTGTATATGCGTGTATGTGTGTGTGTGAAGATACAAATTTTCGTCGATGATTTCGGGAACGCGGATGAAGCGATTTGAATAATTAAAAAAACATTCGATTCGTATTGATAAGAAGACGTGCTGATTAATTTTTGAAAAAGGCAGGTCTCACCGTTTCGAAGGTATGGGGCAGAAAGTGCCAAGAACGGTAAAGGAAACGGAGCGTCTGATTTGAATAATTCGAAAAACATTTTACTTGTATTAACAAAATGAAGAACTGATTAAATTTTCATGAAGGCAAGTCTAGCGGTATCTCTATTTTATAGAGATTTTAACAATAAGTATAAATTTTGTTTACATTCCGATGGGTTCCCTACCAATCTTTATCCGTTAGATGGCAACGCGTCGCTTACGCGCTTCGATGTTTCGTCTCTATGCAGTTAAAGCAGTACGATTGCTCTGAAAAAAGTTCAAAATTTCCAAAATATTTCGAAATAATTTTTTTTCAAAAAATCTTTTTTTTCAAAAAAAAGTGAATTTTAGTCAAAAATTTATAGTTTCTCAAAAATCTAATTTTTTCAGAATAATTTTTTTTTTCAAAAATGTTAATCTTTTTAAAAAAAAATAGTTTTTGGTACGGGAAGTACCAGCAATTTGTCTTAAGGCACGATGCCATGAGCCCCACTAGTCTTAATTTCTGGCACATCTCAGCTGCTTTTCGGCAATAATAATGTAGACATTGTCAATAACAATGTCAAATTATGTTAATAATAGTGTTTTTTGTAATTTTTGTCATTTATTTCTACAATATTACTATAGTTTTATTGTTCAATAAATCTTAAAAATTTCCTTTGAATAGAAAATTTTCTATCTTAAACTCCGAACACTCCGAACATCGAAATACATAGTTTCGACAACTTCTTAAGTTATGCTTATTTGTGTGTTTTACCATCTGTGATGTTAAAAGATATATATTTTATCAATGTGCACATGCTCATATCATGGATTAATAATGTTTTCACTTGTTATATTAGGATACAAAATTGTAAGTTTTTTTAATTAATATAATTGTTTTTCTATGAAATTCCTTACATATTATTTATTTAGTTTTAATTATTATAGTTAAATTGATTGCAACTGAGTGAAGGCTAAGATGCTAGCCGAAAGTATAGATTTTAAATAAATTTCTAAAAACTTTCGTACTATTTTTATTAATGTAACGCCCGACTTTTAAACTCATATAAAATATATTATATCAACATCAAATTCAAATCTATTAATATATATATATATATATATATATATATATATATATATATATATTCAATAGCTAAGTCCTGGATTTTTTCAATATATTGATTGTTTCTTTTCCGAACAGTAAATCCAATAATAAAAAGCAATTTGTTTTTTTGAAGATGTTTAATAACGACGTTTCGGAACTAGGTACGTTCCATCATCAGGTCTATTCTGTCAAAGACAATGTTTTTTAAAACTATTGATTAACATTTAAAAAACATTTTCTTTGACAGAATAAACCTGATGATGGAACGTACCTAGTTCCGAAATGTCGTTATTAAACATCTTCAAAGAACAAATTGTTTTTTATTATTGGATTTACTGTTCGGAAAAGAAACAATCGATATATTGAAAAAATCCAGGACTTATCTATTGAATATATATATATATATATATATATATATATATATATATATATACAGGGCCGGTCCTGCCTTGCATGCGATGAATGCAAAAAATGCGGGCGCAAGCCTTAGGGGGCGCCAAAACGAGTTTTGGAAATTAAATTTTTAATATAATATTTATATTTTTTTATATAAAATCTAGAATTATTTATTTAAAATGTAGAATACTTAATAAATTATAATAAATAATTTAACTTATTTAGGGATACGGAGACACAAAAAGCGTATTTATTTTGCAATGTGATATCAGTAGAAACAATTAACCGATTAATAATTCTGCAAATTAGTAAATAACAGCTCTATTTATTGCTTAATCTACTTATTCATTTCTTTCTTTTTTTGAAGTTACCGTGGAATCGAAAAAAAATTATCTAGTGTTCAATTCCATAAGCGCAAACCTGCGAAAGATTAAATTAATTGTTGGGCATTATTAACGAAAAATTGCGAGCAGATTTAGTTGAATCGGAACTTGTTAAAAAATATAAACAAATTATAAAAAATGGGAAGTCAGTGCTTAGAAAATGGCATGCTTATTCCGAGAAATTGAATTGTAACTTTTGCTTTTGTTGCAAATGTTTCGCATCTGTTGAACTTTGAATGTTGAAGACATGCGTGGAACAAATATGAAAAATGGAAGCAAAATTTACTTTGAAACAAAAATCTTAAGGCTTGTTTTATACCTAGTGGTGTCCATACTCTAAATTTAATAATTATTAACTATACAGAAATAATACATATCAAATATAATAAGTTTTTTTCAATATTGTTCAAGAAATGTGTAATTTCTTTGCATTTTTTACTGATTTTTGAACAATTCTTCTAAAATAAGTTAAAAAGTTAATAACAAGCTGGAACTCTGAATATGACGGCTCTAACGATATCAATAAGGAGAAGTTTACGACGCAATTTTGGATATTGTAAATGATGAATAATTAAATTAAATTAAAATTTTAAAAAATTCAACATGAAATACGAGTGTTATGTTTGAAAATGAAATGCTAGTTTTTTTAAATATTAATATTGCACATACGTTAAAAATAATTGAAAATTTCAAAATACTTGATTATAATCAACGTCCCTAATCGCCTCGATTTTCTAAATAAATTTAAAATCAATATATTTTATACGCTGTTAGATTATATCTAATTTTTTGTGCACTAAATCCAGAATAATTAAAACTTAATTTATTTATTTCACTTAATATTTTTGTTAAATGAAAGTTACAGAATTTAAGAAATGCATTTCAGAAATAGTATTTATTATTTTGATATTAAAATCTTTATATCAAAATAATAAATACTATTTCTGAAATGCATTTCTTAAATTTTATAACTTTAATCTAACAAAAATATTAATTCTTTTGCTATGGTAGTCGAACTTACATCCTTAACCAATTTACTACATATTGAATATTACTAAAATGTGAAATTATGACAGGGATTATTTTATTTGTTGATATCGATAATAATAAATAAATTTAGAATCAATATATTTTATACCCTTCTAGATTATATCTATTTTTTTGTGTACTAAATCCAGAATAATTAAAAATTAATTTTTAAAAAATTTGTAAATATTTATATAATTTTAATGATAAACTGTTAAAAAGGTGAAAATTAATAGGGGGGGGGGGGCGCTAGAAAAAAAGTTGCATGCGGGCGCTAAGGACCACAGGGCCGGCCCTGTATATATATATATATATATATAACTATAAGTATATATATATATATATATATATATATATATACAATATATAACTCACCGAGACTCCTAGAAACTGCGTGGAATTGATGGCGGAATAGATGTCGTCTGCCGTTTCTTTATCGGTGTACGTAAAACTCTTCAATGATTTGCCTTGTCTCCTCAATCTGGCCATCGTCTTATTGAATGCCAAGGCAACGCTCCAAACCGCATCGTAGGCGAGAGGCGCCTCTTGGTAGCCCTCGGGATAACGACCGTTGTCGATATCGTAGCCGTCCTGTCGAAGGACATCTTCGAGACGACTCCTGGTAATAAATAGTGGAAACACATTTAAGAAAAGTACTGCAGAGAGGAAAAGAGTTACTAGATTTGAAAAAAATATAGTTCTCAAATGATTCTGGAAAAGGATACATTTATTAAAATATCATCAATTTTAAGAAAACGAATTTTTCAATGCAATGAACACGAATTGGTAATGCATAGTATGAAAAAATTCACAAAATATCATATATTTATAAAAGTTTACGCCATACGATAAATGAATTTAAATGACTTTAATTTTTAGTTTTTCGTGTAAAATATATGTTTAGGACGAGCCATAAATTGATTCAATATGATTGCAATTTTTATATAAATCCAAATGACTTTGTTAACTTCCCATAGGGCAAGTAATAGTAATCGCAAAAATTCCAAAATGAAAATTATATATACGTTTACGTTATGTTTCAAAATCTTCTGAACATTTTGGCATACCTTAGAAAAAATGAATGTATGTGTGTGTATGTATGCTATGTGTTTTTGTGCGCGTATGTGTGTGTGTGCGGATACAAATTTTCTTCGACGATTTCGGGAACACGGCTGAAGCGATTTGAATAATTAAAAAACCATTTGATTCGTATTGATAAGGAGACGTGCTGATTAGTTTTTGGCGAAGGCAGGTCTAGCCGCTCAAGAAAGAAATAATGTTTGGTGCGGGATGTTCCAGCACCACTAGTTTTGTCCACTATGATGGCAATACATAGTTCACTGTGATGGCAATACAGACAAATTTGTTAAAGACTAGTGGTACATGGCATCGTGCCTTAAGGCAAATTGCTAGAACTTCTCGTACCCTAACAAAATGTTCTAGAAATATTAAATGTTTCGAAAAGATTATTATAAATAAATACCGTAACATTGCCTAATATTTATAAGAATTATATGAACTGAATTGCAAATTTATAATAATTTATTTAAAGTATATACGTGAACTTTACAACTTTACTAAGAAATAAAATTAAAATCTTCATTATTTTCGATATACCAAAAAAAATTGAAAAAATTTAAGAAAAAAACTAAAAATTCAAAGCAATTGTTTCGTCAATAGAACCATTCAGATCGGATGCTTAGTTCTCTCAAAAACTGCAATTTTTGAACATTTAGCTTTGTATCTTTGAAACGGCTGAACCTGCTTTTGACAAAAACTAATCACCGCTTCTCCCCATCACTACGAACTGAACGTTTTTTAGATTTTTCAGATCGGATGCTTCTTTCTCTCGAAATCTCGATTTCTATTTTCGGCACTCTTTGCTCTGTATCTTTGTAACGGCTAAACCCGCCTTTGCCAAAAACTAATCAGCACCTATTACTATAACTATCCTACGGTAAGTTAATTAATATAGACATTAATTTAATATTCTGACCACAAAAATTGTCTAGGTCCCTCTATCAACAAAACATCTTTCTGCACAGAATCTACTAATCTACAAACTACTTAACCAGACAAGAATACATCAACGGTGAAGTTGATATAGCACGTAAATTTATATATTTAGGGGCCAAATTTATGATAAAATAGAAGCGTCTATCTTCGTATGAATTGGTGAAATCAAATTGTCAAAACGCAATGTATTAGTTGTGCGATCAAGCGTTTCACACATAAAACCTAACCTGCAAAACGCTCAAATTTCTACAATTTTAGAAAGCGTTCATTAAATCAAGTGAGGCATAACAAGGAAGAGGGTTTGACAAAAAATCAAGAAATATCACGTAGGAAAAATGGGTCTTGCCAGATATCACGTGAATTTATTTTTTACCTGAATTTTATTAAAAAATCAAACAGTTGGCAAAAAAATTAATAAAATTTACAAAGTACTTTTGACCACATAAAAGGTTAAGGAGGAGAGGGTAAATTTAAATATTACCAAAAAGAGAGAAGGGTTCTAAGAATCATCGAATAACAATAACGTAATTAATGAACGCCCCCTTATCTAAGTGCATCATGTTGATGATGCACCTAGAAACAAACGTGAAGTTAGGTTTTATATGTGGGTAAAACGCCTGATCGCACGGCAAATACATTTTTTGAACAATTTATTACTACCAATTCCAACGAAGATAGATCCGTAATAGAGCGTTACAATAACAATTCTAATTTATCGAAGAATTGATCTCTTAGTATTGGTTTTTATTAATCATGTAATTCTAAAACTATAGTTCGATTGCTTTTTATTGTACTGATTATCATTACATAAACTTAATTATGACAGTAAAAATATTTATCAAAAAATGTAATCAATATTAATAATGAATTTCGCATAAAAAATTTCATGTTGCAAAGATCTCTATACGAGCCAATAGTAGGAAAATTTGGATTGTGTCAATCGATCTCTAATTTTACACATATTTCACTGAATTTGCTCGTCATGAAAATCTATAAACTAATATAATTTTTTTATTTTTTCAGTCACAGCGCAGACAAACATTAAATTTATAGTTGGTAATATTTTAGCATGAACTTTATATTTCTCACAATTAATATAATGACGGTTAATGATGAATAAATAAATACACATGTAAAATACGTAAATGTACCTTTAGAATTTATCCAATTTCAATCAACTTAATGTTTAAAGAAGTTTTTTTTTAATATTTTAACGTAAGTCTATAACGCATTGTTATACATTTATTTAGTATTATGCATTAGTTTTTTTATTTTATTTATATATTTAGTATTATGCATTAGTATTATGCATTTAAAAAAAGTTATATATAATTATCTTACTAGAATATATTAAATTCGAATGGAATTTTTATCTTCACTATGTATTATACATAATGATATCAATCAAAATGCTGGAGAATTCAATAACGTACCTAAATTCCTCTCGTGTCATTCCAGATATCGTTTTCTGATTACTTCGATTCCACATTAAGGCTTCGGTGGTGAGATGTCCTTCTGCCGCAATTCGCATTTGCGCTTTCGTACATTCTATACCTTCCTTCTCTAAATTCACTTCGAACCAATTATCTTCATACCAACCTGAAATAGAAAAAAGAAACACTATAGTTCGTACAGTTATTACACTGAGCTTAATGAAACAGTACATCAACTAATGAGACACAGCATTATTTTAGTAAAAAAAAATCATTTATTAATAACAATCACAATATTAATTATATCCTGAGTTATTTTGGTTAACATCAATTAAATATAATTATAGATAGCAGTTACCCCAATGAGTAATTACTATTGGATACAATTCATTGGATCAAGTTTATTGGTCAAAATTTTTAAAGTATTCTTAACTTTAATGTAGAAACAGCGGAGCAATGAGTGGATTATCTAATTTGTGATGATGATTATGTGGTTCATCTTTTTATGAAGATTTTAATATATAGCACCTTCAGATCAGCATGCAGAGTTTTATTGCTCGCGTATCATCATTTTAAATAGTTTTAATTGGGTCCTGTTTAATTTTAAATAGTTTTAATTATCATAGTTTTATAGATCAAAATTTTGTTTTTGACTGCTAATTTTTTAACTTCCCGTAGGATAAGTTATTGTAATGGGCCGAAAATCGGAATTGAAAATTTTGACATTTCTCGACGTTTTGAAGGTTTCTGAACGTTTTGGCCTACCTCAGAAAAAATGGATGTGTGTGTGTGTGTATGTATGCATGGATACAAATTTTCGCCCACGTTTTCGGGCGTACGGATCAACCGATTTGAATGGTTTAAAAAACATTCGATTCCTATCGACAGGGAAAAGAGCTGATTAATTTTTGGCAAAGGCAGGTCCAGCCGTTTCGAGGATACGCAGCAAAGAGTGCAGAAAATAGAAATGGAATTTTTGAGAGAACAGAGTATCCGATTTGAATGATCTAAAAAACATTCAATTAGTAATGATTGGGAGAAGTGTTTATTAGTTTTTGGCAAAGGCAGGCCTATCCATTTCGAAGATACGAAGCTAAATATGTAAAAAATCGCAGTTTTTGAGAGAACTAAGCGTCCGATTTGAATGATTCAAAGAACTTTCTGCTTGCCTTTACAAAATAACTGATTTTGGAAAAAAAAAATTTGTTTAATTTTTTTTTTTAATTTTTTGTATATCGAAAATAATTCAGATTTTATTTATAATTCTGACTATAGTTCTAATATACTTTAAACAAATAATTTCAACTCTGCAATTCAGTTTATATAATTCTTATAAATATTAGACAATTTTACAATATTAATAATAATCTATTTGAAAACATTCAGTATTCCTCGAACATTTCGTTACGGTACGGAAAGTTCCAGCAATTTGCCTTAAGGCACGATGCCACCCACCCCACTAGTTTTATATTGTGTCCAATAAGCTAATAAAGCTCCCAATCTCTGGATTTGATAGTTGTGATTTTTATTGTGATGTGGAGTTTTCATTATAGACTGCGGTCGTGACGCATAACTAGACTAGTATAGATGCCAAACATTTTATTACACATTACTATTGAATAGTAATTCCGGAGATAATTTTTTATTGAAACAGTTTATATCATATTTTTTACTTTTTGTGTTTCATCAACTTCCCGTAGGGTAGTTATAGTAATGGGCCGAAAATCGAAAATGAAAATCGAAATTCTCGAAGTTGCTGAACATTTTGGCATACCTCAGAAAAAATGGAAGTGTGTGTATGTGTGTGTGCTTTGTATGTCTGCATTTTTTCGTCCACGTTTTCAGGCGCACGGATCAACCGATTTGAATGTTCAAAAAATATTCGATTCCTATTGATAGAAAGATGTGCTGATTGGCAAAGGCAAGTCCAGTCGTTATAGGAATCCATTGCTTGTTAAATTTTTCAAATCGGTTTATGCATACGCCCGAAATCGTCGATGAAAAATTGTGTCACGCACACACACACTTCAATTTTTTCTGTTTATGAGGTATGTCAAAATGTTAAGTATTAAATAATCTACAAAAATATTATTGAGTTTCTTAAATAATTTATAACAAATCCATAGATATCAATAATTTATAATTTGTGTATGATTACGAATCTGTATATTATAGAAATATAGGTATACTAACGCTTTCTCTTAACGCAATATACCATGCCAGTCAATATGACTGGTTGGGCACTTTCAATTCCAAATTCCCATTATATGCAAAATTTATTTTGTGAAATGAAGTTATGACTTTTTAAGTTATAAGCATAGAAATCATTTTATGTATTCAAAGTTACTTTAAATACGTTAGTAACAAAAATAAATTGTGCTACTACTATTTATACCAGCACTAGTCAAAATGACTGGTGCAAGTTTCTATAGAAAAATGTTTGATGAAAGAACAGAAATAACAATAGACATAGATCGTATGCATTTATAGCCTACTCTCTTATCGACGGCAATGTATATTATTTATTCTTTTTTTTTACATTGTAAAAATGCAGATTGCTGAACTATTACTACCAACAAAACAGTTGTTTCGAGTTTCGTTCAGCACACTAAATAAATTTTTTTTCAAAGTGAGTTTCAAGTATTTATTTATTTTTTTTATATATTAATTATTTTGAGTGGTATTGGTAGAAATTAAATGGCTGGTATATCTAGTGCTCAGACATTCTGAAGACGAGTCACATTACCACATTCTACTATAAGTAAGTAATACTATAATGGAAAAAAACGTATCGATGAATAGAATTTCAATTTCTGAACTCAAAACAATAATGATTTGTTTGTAATAAAAAAATTACACCGCAGAGCAATTTATAGAACTCTATAAAGTAAAAGTTGCTCAAATAAATCTAAATATAAAAGAATTGCAAAAACGTATGCTATTCTAGAGTTGATTGAACTGAAAATGAGCGTAAACTCAATAAACAAGGGCACAACGCAATCAAATATTTCAGTGGCGCTGTTATCTAATTTGCAAGTACTGCAACGGTTCCCTAAATAATTATCCCGAATGAACAGCCGCAGAATAAACAGAGTAGTTCTGTGAGAATGTTATTACAGTCGGCAAATGCAAATATTTTGAGTTAGTGCCCTGCCAAGATAACACAAACATGGCCAATTGTCCATGTTTATATACTGCACAAAATTCGGCATTAGTTATCAAAACGTTGTGCATAATTTAATTATACATGAGAACGATGATGTACATTTACCTTCCAATAGGGTAAGTTAAAGTTATCGCAAAAAATCTAAAACAATTTGTTTTGAATAACTTTACGTTTCAAAGGTTCCTGAACATTTTGGCATACTTTAGAAAAATTGGGTGTAAGAGTGTTTGTGTGCATGTATGTTTAGATACATTATTTCGTCCACGATTTTGGGTGCATGTTTCAGCCGATTTGAATGATTCAAAAACATTTGATTCCTACTGATGGGGAGACGTGCTGATTAGTTTTTGGCAAAAACACATCTAGCCGTTTCGATGATACGGAGAAAAAATGCCAAAAATGGTAATTCAGTTTTTCAGATATCTCAGCTCCAGATTTCAATGATTCAAAAAACATTTTACTTGTATTGACGAAATGAAGAATTGATTAAATTTTTGGAAAAGCAGGTCCAGCAACTTTAGAGATATAGAGGAAATTGTAAAAAAAAATATATTCGGCGGACTAAAATGATCATTAGACATGTGCAGTTATGCGCATCAAATTATCAGATATTTTATAGAGATTTTAAACATGAGTATCAATTTTGTTAAAAAAAATTGTGTTTTATATCAAGATTTTTAATTTTTATTTTTTAATGTTTACTTATACTGATTACACAAATTTTCAGAAAAAAAACTCAATTTTTTAAAAATTGAGTAAATTTTAAATTTACAGTTCAGTTTAAAATTGTATATATATATATATATATATATATATCATATGCGTTATTGTAATCGTAGAAATATATCCCCAGACGAATTCATTCGGCTTTTTTTCTCATGTAAACATTTTTAAGTTTTTGAGCGATAAGATCGTCACTGTATATTATATGAACACATAAATATATAATAATTATAATCATCTTCAAGTATTTAAAGCAGTTGTAATTGATCATTGATCAATATTTAATAATTACTATTTTCACTCGAATATTTAAATCTGGTACAGAAAAGTTGATGGTACGATGCCATGCACAACTAGATTTATCTGCAGTCAAATTATATGTACGCTACTAAAATTCGACCTTTTTATTTAGTGTTCAAAATATTGTAAATATTGTTAATATCTTGACATTTTAAAATTGTCTGAATTTTTTACAGATATTATACTTAAAATCATTCGACACGCATTTCAGGATTTTACTGCAAAAACAATTTTAAGGTAATATTTACTATTGAAATATGGATTCTTTGCTCATTTTTTATAAACATCCTTTGCCTTAAATTATTTATCTCCAGCTGTGCTGATCATATCAGTATTATTATTTTTTATTAAATATTTATGCAGTTTTCTGAACAATAACAACCCTGAAATATTTATAAAGGTTGTACTTACCCTTCACCCTGCTAAGAAAACTGCAACTTTTTTTTATCATTTTAAGGTTGACTTTAATATGAGTGTAATAAAAACTAGTTTGTATTGGTTGGCTTTGAGGCAAGTTACATGACCCGCCCGAGCTGTTTAATTAAGCGACTTAATAAATAAAAAAATAAATTAATTTATGAGTGATTAAAAGTATTCCAAGTGGATTTATTACACATAATTGAAAGCGAACGAACACGTTAACTATGAGTATTTTCTAAAAACACATTCTCAAAAATCAATAAGTTTTATAATTGAACCAGTTTCCGTAGGACTTTGATGGTTTAGTATGTTAATTAAGACCAAGTACTATACCGAGTACTTATACCGAGTAAATCGTCTAATCTACTACGAAAAATACTCATTTTCTCAAATTTTGATGCATTTTTAAAATTAAACTGCTCGCCGTAAGGCCGTAATTTTGCAATAAGTTGTAAAGACCATGATATATACATCAAAAAAAGTTTTATAAAAATCGGTTTAAACTTTAATTTAACAACAAATTACAAGAAAACGACTCGGTATTTTTACCTAAAACTAATCAGTATCATTCCCAACTAATATCTTTCGAACAGCTTTTTATTTTTTAAAATCGATTTGGTAGTATGAGCTTAAATATAGGCACAAGTTTAACACTTCTTTCGAAATTTCAAAGAAAGGGCTCGGCCGATCGTCGTACAAAACTGATAAGCGATAGTCCTCATTGAGACGCATCAAATGGTTTTCAAATTTCTGAAATCGGTTCAGGCAGTCTTAAGCAAATGTCGAAGAAATGTCTAATTTTGACAAATGCCAAAAAACGATACTAATTCTTGCAAACTTTGACACATTTTTAAAGCTAAACGAGTTGTCGCAGGGTCGTAATATTTTAGTATGATCTAGAAGACTATGGTATCTCCGTCAAAAAAAGTAATAAAAATAGTCATTTTTTTTAATACTTTATTACAAGAAAACGGTTCGGTCGATCTCTACCAAAAACTAATCAGCACGATTTCCAACCAATATCATTCGTACGGTTTTTGAATTTTCAAAATCGATTGAGAACTGCGGGCTAAAACGTGAACGAAAAGTTTTTCACTTTTCTGCTATTCACAAAGAAACTGCTTGGTTTGGCAAAATTGATAAACATTAGTTCTCATCTATACATCGAATGTTTTTTAAATTTTTGAAATCGGTCCATGCGGTTTTGAGAATACGTCAATTTACGGCAAAAAATCTGTTCACATACACACACACAGACTTTTTCCAAATTTTGTCTCATTCGATTCAGAATGACTTGAAACGTCGAGAAAACATCAAATTGGCGAATCGGATTTTTTGATGAAGACATAAACTTCTCCTTCAGGAAGTTAAAAATAATAATACTAATCCGACCCGCATATCTGGAGATAATTAATTTAACGCACGCAGAAGATGTTCGTGGAAATTGAGCAAAAAATCCATATTTCAATTGCAAATATTTACTTAAAAATTATTTTTAGCAAAATCCTGAAATACGTATTATTTGATGTTATGTATAATATCTGTAAAAAAAATTACAGACAATTCTCAAATGTGACAGATTATTTCTTCGAAAATCTGTGCAGTTTGTAAAATAATGACCCATATAGTATATAGTTATTCATAGAGTCGTTAATCTCTGGTTGGGGTTTCACAGCCAAAAGTACACATATTTCTAATCTAATCGCAAAAAAACGATTCATATAGAATAGTTGTATTGTACCTAGTGTTTTAATTCCATGGACCTGGTTTCGTACAAAGCTTAATCTGAAAGCATAATCTTACAAAACTTTCCGGAGAGGAAGAAAAATTGGTTACGATGTACTATAAAACAAATGGGAACTTAATCTAATGGACCTGTCTTTGAGCAAATTACTTATAAAAACACCATTATGGAATAAAACTTGTTATGAAATCGTAGTCGCTATACTGACATTTACAATTTTCACAATAAATCCATCTCGAACTAAGAATTTTACAATCCTTTCATTGCAGAATAATACAAACAGCATACCGTTTTTGCCAGTTCGAAGTGCGCGTTTGACTAATGGCTTTTGATAACTGCCCAACCCATTCTTCTCAGAACAAGAATGATGGATGATACTTGAGATATTGCTGCTCCATAACAAAACCATCACCCATCGCCTGCATTTTCCATTAGTGCTGCACCAGAGGTCGACGAAATATTATTTGTTTGGCGATATTAATAAACGAATATCGACAATCAATCATTTATATGTCAGCGTCATTACAAGAGGTATTTATATGCGGAGGTATACAAGGTTATTGTACATTTATGTAATATGGAACAGTGATTTATTATTCTTGCTCATTAACAGGAAAATAAAACTTGATCAACTGCTTTCAGCATGCCATTTACAGTCATTTCTAAGTCAATATATTAAGGACTTAATGTAATAGTGTAGAACGAGGCTTAAAGGTCCGCGGGTTCATCACCGATATTTCAAAAACAAGTAAAGTTAAGAATTTTAAGTTCTAAGAGTTTCAAGATTTTTAATTTTAAACTGGTAATATTAAGAAAAATGTATAACCAGCTTTGATCGAAAAAACAGATCAAAACTATTTTCTTGCGTTGCTAGTTTACTACCTTAATATAATTTTTAGGTATAAGTTATTAACTTCCTGTAGGGTAAGTTATTGTAATTGTCGAAAAATCGAAATTGAAAATTTTTACATTTCTTTACGTTTTGAAGGTTTCTGAACATTTTGACATACCTCAGAAAAATTCGATGTGTATGTGTATGTATGTATGGATACAAAGTTTCGTCTACGTTTTCGGGCGAACGGATCAAACGATTTAAATGGTTTAAAACACATTCCATTCCTACTGATAGGGAGTTGTGCTGATTAGTTTTTGGCAAAGTCAGGTCCAGCCGTTTCGGAGATATAGAGCTAAATGTGCAAAAATGGCAGTTTTTTGAGAGAACTAAGCGTCCGATTTGAATGATTCAAAGAACTTTCTGTTTTTTTAAACAAAATAATTGCTTTTCAAAAAAAAATTGTTTTATTTTTTTTTCTTTTTTTGTATATCGAAAATAGTTCAGATTTTAATTGTAATTCTGACTTAAGCTCTACAAATATTTTCAACTTTGCAATTCAGGTTATATAATTCTTATAAAGATTAGATAATGTTACAGAATATATTTAAAATAATCTCTCGAAAGTCTCTCGAACCTTTCGTTACGGTACGGGAAGTTCCAGCAATTTGCCTTAAGGCACGATGCCACTAGATTTAAGTTAAATTCAACATTTTTTCATTTAATCTCAATAAAAGATTACACGTGGGTGGAATAAATAAAGATCTACTGAATGTTTACCCTCGAAATGTGTAAACAACAGAAATTAATAAATAAAAAAGTAAATAACGTTGAAAAAAGCAAATTTACAAGAGATACATTGAATAAATAGTTATTCCAAATTTGTGGATGGATATTTCTGATAAAATACCGTTTCCAAGTTATAAACATTATCATCTCTGTAAAATATTAACCCATAAAATTAATAGTTTGCATTGGTTAAATAATGTAGCTATTATTTCATAAGATTCAAAATATCAAAAATAAAAATAAGACATTGGACTTTGTGACTCCTAGATGACCTATTTTACACCGCCTATGAGGCAAAAAGGACCAGGTGACAAATTTATGAAAAAACGGCAGAAAAAAAAAACAGATTTCTACATTGATGATTTAGTTGAGAGCTTTACTGAACATAGTCTGATAGTTGTTTTTTGACACGTGTTATTTGCTGCAATATAAATGGTTTGGTTCTCACAATATAATTGCACAAAGTTAAATTAGACTTTTGTTTCCCGCTCTACCAAATTATTTACTTTAAGTATTTTGCACAATTTCATATTTTTACATATTTTTGCACAAAATAGTGGATATTATTTTCCGCAAAGTAAAAATTTGCTTTTGCCAGAAAATCACGATTTTTTTATTTCTCGAGGCATTAGGTTTGAATAATGAATGTAGGTGTGCGTAAGTTTTTCATTTTATCGATATAAGCTTTATTTGATAAGTCTCTATAATTGCTCTAATTAGTTATACAGAAGGATGAATTATTTCTCCATAACGTAATAATCTTGAAAATTCAAACAAAGATGGTAAAATTAGGCCGAGCAGTATCAGCTGCCGAACAATTTTTAGGCGCTTTTGATGAAACCTTACATTGCGATAAAGTTGACAGTATAAACCATAGCTTCACAAACTCTTCATCCAAGATCTTATATTTTTCTATACTAATGTTAAGTGATAAGTATTACCATACTACAATAAGTATAGAAATTGCAAAAATTAAATAATGTTTAATCTTACATTTATCAGCTAATCATGTTTAGCGTACATTTTTTTTGTTAGAACATCCGCTATAACGCTAAACCACCTTCTATTCTTACGCAATGTTATACAATGTTTCTTTTAGTATTATTAAATCATCATTAAATTTAGATTTTTAATATTCAGAAATAATATAACTGTCTGAGAAAGTGCAAAAAATATTGTTAAGCAGAAGCTTTTTAGCAGCTAGTATTTAGGGTCTTTAAAAGTTCGAACAAATTAAATGTCTACGTGCTTCAAATTTAAGATTTTTATTGAAACGTACAATATTTTCTTTCACTTTTTAAGCCAATTTATAGGTATTGTACAAGACTCTTGATTATAGACAGTCAAATATAAGTGAACATTGATAATGTTGAATACTTGAAACTTTTCATAAACTACTGAGAGTCTATCCACTTTGAGAATCACACGAACATCCCAAAATTTTATGGAAATATGACTGGTTTGATTATGAATATTAATTAAATTTTGGAGTAATTGGCTGCTCTTTGACAAATCGACGTTTGTTCAATAATGTATAATATTTAACCATATAAAAGTAATTTTTTTTCAAAATTCAACTAGTGGGGTGTGTGGCATCGTGCCTTAAGGCAAATTGCTGTAACTTCCGGCTGGAAAATGTTCGAGGAATATTGAATGTTTTGAAATAGATTATTATGAATATTGTAACATTGTCTAATATTTATAAGAATTATATAAATTGAATTGCAAAGTTGAAATTATTTATTTAAAGTATATTAGAATTTTAGTCAAAATTAAAAATGAAATCTGAATTATTTTCGATAAATAAAAAAAAATTTTTGAAAAAAAAATTTGGAACAAAATTTTTTTTTTCAAAATCTATTATTTTGTTAAAACGAGCAGAAAGTTCTTTGAATCATTTAAATCGGACGCTAGGTTCTTTCAAAAACTGCCATTTTTGCACATTTAACTCTGTATCTTCAAAATCACTCGACCTGCCTTTGCCAAAAACTAAGAATCACTTCTCCCAATCATTACTAATTGAATGTTTTTCATCATTCAGATCATTCAAAGCAGATGCTCCGTTCTCTCAAAAACTCGATTTCTATTTTCTGCATTCTTTGCTCTTTATCTCCGTAACTGCTGGACCTGTCTTTGCTAAAAACTAATCAGCACATCATCCTATCAATAGGAATCGAATGTTCTTTGAACCATTCAAATCGGTTGATCCGTGAACACGTGGACGAAGAATTGTATCCTTACATACATACACACACACCCATCCATTTTTTCTGAGGTATGCCAAAATGTTCAGAAACCTTCAAAACGTCGAAAAAAATTTCAATTTCGATTTTTAACGATTACTATAATTTACCCTATGGGAGGTTAAAAAATGCTGAGGTAATAAGAGGCCATTTTATAAAATTTTAGTTAAAATTATAGTTTATTATCACACCCATTATAGTTTTCGTTTTGGATTTATTGCAGTGAATGTGTTAATAAAAGCATTCACACGTATCTAAGCAAAAATAAAAAGTATTTATGAATATAAACTTCAATTTGTTACTGAAATAAAAACTTTTTTGGATGCTTTCCAACGTCTTGCTTGCATCCATGTGCATTCGAACTGTGCCCTCGTATTATATATACTGCCCCATCACTGCCCGTTTGTGCAAAGAATTTGCCGAGTCGGCAACTCGAGATACGAACGAAGGAAATATATCATATTTCATGTTCGCAAATAATAAACATCACATTTTCTCAATCAGGATATATTGTTTCAGATCGAGCTTAAACTAGTAGTGGTATATACGAGAAAATGAAACTAGTGGTGTATACCTACGTGAAATTGTATCTTACACAACCACATTTCTATAATTAGGAATTAACTGGGATTTTTATTAAACATAGTTTGATAGTTACTTATTTGATTCGCCTTTGATTTGGTTTAGACAGAGTCTTAAGATATTTACGAACTGAGCCAATTTGACTTAATAAAAATTTGATCACTTAATACACATAATACTTTAATATTAACTTCCCGTAGGGTAGTTATAGTAATGGGCCGAAAATCGAAAATGAAAATGAAAATTTCTCGACGTTTTGAAGGTTTCTGAACATTTTGGCATACCTGAAAAAAATGGATGTGTGTGTGTCCGCATTTTTTCGTCAACGTTTTCGGGCGCACGGATCAACCGATTTCAGTAGTTCAAAAAACATTCGATTCTTATTGATAGGGAGCTGTGCTAATTAGGTTTTGGCAGGTCCAGCCGTTACGGAGATACGGAACAAAAAGTGCAGAAAACTAGTTGGTATTGGTATTTTACCTTGAGGCTTCCAGAAATGTGTAAATAATCGACTTAATCAATAAAAAATAAATTAATTTATAAGTGATTATATGTATTCCGAGTGGATTTATTACAGATCATTGCAAACAAACGAACGAACACGTTAATTCGGAGTATTTTCTTAAAGCAAATTTTTAAAAATCAATAATTTTAATTAATCAATAATTATAATTGAACCAATTACCGTAGAACTTTAATGGTTTACTATGTTTTAGACCAAGTACACTATCGTTATACCAACTAAATCATCTAATTTTATTTTTAACAAACATCAAAAAAACTACTCATTTTCCCAAACTTTGATGAATTTTTAAAATTAAACTACTTGTCGTATGGCCGTAATAATTCAGTAAGTTCTATAAGACCATGATATATATCGCCAAAAAAAGTTCCATAAAAATCGGCCTAATTTTTTTTTCAACAGTTAATTACAAGAAATCAATATCATTCCCAACCAATATCAATAGTTTTTGGTTTTTTAAAATCGGTTCGGTAGTATGAGCTTAAATGTGGACGTTAAAGATTTAACACTTATTTCAAATTACAAAGAAACGGCTCGGCCGATCGTTGCACAAAACGAAGAAACGATAATCCTCATCAAGATATATCAAATGTTTTTTAAATATCTGAAATCGGTTCAGGCGTTTTTGAGCAAACGTCGAGGAAAATTCTAATTTTGACAAATGTCAAAAAGACCATACTAATTTTAACAAACTTTGACGAATTTTTTAAGCTAAACCAGTTGTCGTAGGGCCGTAATATATTGTTATGATCTAGAAGACTATGGTATCTACCGTCAAAAAAATAATCATAAAAATTCGATTTTTTTTTTAAACTTTATTACAAAAAAACGGACCGGTCGATCTCTACCAAAAACTAATCAGCACGATTCCCAACCAAAATCTTTTTAGAATTTTCTAAATCGATTCAGAATTGCGGAAAATTTTTCACTTTTCTGCGATTTATTAAGAAACAGCTTGGCCGATCGTCGCACAAAACTGACAAACAATAATCTTCATCGAGATACATCGAGTGGCTTTTGAATTTTGAAATCGGTCCAGCCGTTTTGGAGACAACGCCGATTTACGGCAAAACACACACACACACACACACATACATACTTTTTTCAAATTTGGTCTCATTCGATTCAGAATGGCTTGAAACGTCGAGAAAACATAAAATTAGCAATTCGGATTTTTTTATGAGAACATAAACTTCTCCTTCGGGAAGTTGATAAAAATCGAGTTTTTGAGAGAACGGAGCATCCAATTTGAATCATCTAAAAAACATTCAATTTGTAATGATTGGTGATTAGTTTTTGACAAAGGCAGGTCTAGCCATTTAGAAGATACCGAGCTAAATGTACAAAAAATGGAAGTTTTTAAAAGAAATAAGCATGCGATTTGAATGATTCAAAACACTTTCTGCTTCTTGAAATTTTTCATTTCATTTTTTTATAATTTCAAAAATAATTAAGATTTCATTTTTAATTTAATCCTGGTGAAAGTTCTAAAGCTCACTTATATATTTTAAGGGAGCAATTTTAACTTTGTAATTCAGTTTATATAATTCTTATAAATATTAGACAACGTTACAGTGTTTATAATAATCTATTTGAAAACATTTAATATTCTAAGAACTTTTCGTTACGATACGGGAAGTTTGAGCAATTTGCCTTAAAGTGCGATGCCATACACCACTAGTTTCCTACTAAAGCTAGAAGCTAATTTATGCTGCACATGCCAAACATGGTAAACACTAATCAGCACATCTCCCTATCAATAGAAATCGATTGCTTTTTGAATTTTTCAAATCGGTCCGCCATCCATACGCCCGAAATCATCGACGAAAAATTGTCTCCACACATACGCACAATTTACTATATCTACATATATATAAAGATAAGTCGGGTTTTCCTTCCTGACAATATAACTCCAGAACACACTGACAATATAACTCCAGAACGCATATATAATTATATATATAATTGTGCAAACATATTGATATATCCGTACTAGAATTTTCATTAATTCAATTTTCAAAGATAACACAAAATACGTTACAACTTTCCTAGTTAAAATATTACGCAAGAATTACTCAATTTTTCGAAGTTCCATTTTAATTCATTATCGCCAAGGTGCTACAATATTTGACTTATAAAATTCTACTATAACGTGGGCCAACACTATATTCGTCTACTTTGATTTTCCTTATTTATAATTCATGGCCTGACGGCAACTCAAATAAAGTTCGTGAGAACATTCTTCGGCCGAACTATGATTTCATTGAACAAGACGGCTCTACATCTATTACAGAAAGTCTGCTGTAAATTTTTTATGTAGTGTTTTCTCATTGTGTTCTGTATTTCTAAGGGCAAACGCCCGGAGGGAATCAAAAGAGAATGGAAATCTAAATTAAGAGCTTCTATTTATTACTTTAATTAGAAATCAATAACATACAACTCTAGAATAACAAAATACAGATTACGTAAGTAACAATTACTTCATAAAGTGTGCACCAATACAAAAAACAAGCAAAATCAATAATCAAATGTGCTACGGCTTTGCAGCTTGAAAACTCAATTCGTCCATACATATATTTTTTATCAATTCTATCACATTTTTTGATATTTATTTAAATAAATATTTACACTATTTCCGTAGGGTAGTTATAGTAATGGGCCAAAAATCGAAAATGAAAGTTTTTGCATTTCTCGACGTTTCGTAGGTTTCTGAACATTTTGGCACACCCTACTATCAGAAAAAATGGATGTGTGTGTGTGTTTTGCATGTCTGCATTTTTTCGTCTACGTTTTCGGGCGCAGATCAACCGATTTGAATGGTTCAAAAAACATTAGATTCCTATTGATAGGGAGATGTGTTAATTAGTTTTTGGCAAAGGTAGGTTCAGCAGTTACGGAGTTAAAGAGCAAAGAGTGCAGAAAACAGTAATAGAGTTTTTGAGAAAACGGAGCATTCGATTTGAATGATCTAAAAAATATTGAATTAGTAATGATTCGGAGAAGTGGTTATTAGTTTTTGGCAAAGGCAGGCCCAGCCATTTCCAAGATACAGAGCTGAATGTGCAAAAAATGACTGTTTTTGAGAGAACTAAGTGTACGATTTGAATGATTCAAAAAACTTTCTGATTGTTTCAACAAAATAATTGATTTTGAAAAATAAAATTTTGTTCTAAAATTTTTTTTTAAATTTTTTTCTTAATTTTCTTTGTATATCAAAAATAATTCAGATTTTATTTTTAATTCTGATGTGCAAATAATTTCAACTTTGCAATTCAGTTTATATAATTCTGATAAATATTAGACAATGTTACAATATTTATAAAAATCTATTTGAAAACATTCAACATTACTCGAACATTTCGTTACAATACGAGAAAAGTTGCAATTTGCCACGATGGCACGATGCCATACACCCCACTAGATTGTTATTTAATTAGATTTTTAAGTGCAAATTAGGTCTTAAAACTATAGAATTATCTCGAGTAGGTACTCTGAATATAAACCATCCGTAGGGTAAATTTTAGTAATCGCAAAAAATTTTTTTTTTCTGTACCTTTTGGCGTACCTTAAAAAATGGATGATTTATATGGGTGTATCGTCGACTACTTCGAAAGTACGGATCAACCGATTAAAACTAATCAAAAATAATTCAAAGTGCCAATTAGATTTTGGCAAATGCAGATCCAGCCATTTCGGAGATATGGACCAAAAATTGTCAATTGAGTAAAAATAGAGCATCCAATTAGAATGAGTATACATGTTTTGGAGGAATTCAAAATTGACCATATTTTTGAAAAATTTGATTCCCTTGGCATAGATTTTATTGCATATATGATAAATTAATCGCTTATTATTGAAATACTATATCGATTGTAATTAATATAGAGTAATTTTTGATAAAATATAAAAACTAATATAATTATACTATACTTATGTAAGATTTTGGAAATACATGCAAAATAGCATAAAATTCCAATTAAAAATAACTTCAACTATTATCACAAGTGCTTAAAAAGCGCAAAATAATAGTTATAAGCTTTCGTTTATAATATGCTTGATGTACTCGGAAACTAGTGTAATAAAACGTGATCTGCGAATATGGCCCATTTACACGTTGTTTCAGATGGATTTTGGCTGGAAATCGCTTGTCATAATTTACTGGCAAAGTACTCAACAGAATGCCAGAATCTAGAACGTGCAAAGTATAAATATGTCTATTTTAGGTTTAGGTATAGGTATCTTTACGGTGCATTCCATCTTGGTTCAACAGATTAATAAAATAATGTGATATTTTATCTTGTCTTGAAGCCGCGAACCAATTTGTTTTTTACAAGAATATAGTATATGGTCATAAATGAAATTTTTTTTAAAATCGACTGTTTTAGAAATTTTGAAAACACCAAAAAGCACCAAAAATGTTGAAGAAAATTATTTTGAACTAAATAAGTGAATTTTAAACATTATTAATTTCAGTGAGGGATTCAAAAAATGGGAAACTATATATGTACTTATTATTAAAATCATTATAAAATTTGATGTGGAGTTGTCTAATCATTTCTGACTGCTAAATGACATTTTTGTTTATCTTTTATTTCTGCCTTCACAAAAATTTCATTAATTCTTTATTCCGTCAATACAAGTGAAATGTTTTTAGAATCATTGAAATCGGACACTCCGTTCTCTCAAAAACAGAATTGCCTTTTTCCCCTGATTTTATTTGTATATATCCTTGATTTTGTATTTCGCCAAAAATATTCATCAACCGAGTAGGAATAACTATTAATAAATTTTATTTCCTGTAAAATTGTATTTTTTAACTTAGTTAACTTTTTATTTCTTATTGTTTACACCTTTACACTGGTAAAGATTTAGTTGGTTCCTGGTACTGCACAAGCATGAATGTAGCATGTAGGTTATATAAAAAAAACTATTGAGTCTATCATAAAAATAACAATACATCTTATAAAATAAAGAAATAACGTGTACTTAAAAATTATATGCATGTATCATAAATTGAACAAGAGAGGGGTAAGGTATCTATATAATCTATATAAAATTCTCTGTAGTATCATTGACAAATTCTATGCTTTACATGTTTTTGAGATAATATGAAATAAAACTAGTGGGGTGTATGGCATCGTGCCTAAGGCAAATTGCTGGAACTTCCCGTACCGTAACGCAATGTTCGAGCAATATTGAATGTTTTCAAATAGATTATTATAAATATTGTAACATTGTCTAATATTTATAAGAATTATATAAACTGAATTGCAAAGTTAAACATATTTGTTTAAAGTACATTAGAATTTTAGTCAGAATTACGATTAAAATCTGAATTATTTTCGATATACAAACATACTTTTTTTTGGAATTTTATTTTGTTAAAACAAGCTGAAAGTTCTTTGAAGCATTCAAATCGGACGCTTAGTTCTCTCAAAAACTGCCATTTTTCGCTCATTTAGCTCTGTATCTCCGAAATGGTTAGGCCTGCCTGTGCCAAAAACTAATAACCACTTCTCCCGATCATTACTAACTCGATTTCTATTTTCTGCACTCTTTGCTCCGAATCTCCGAAACGGCTGAACCTGCCTTTGCCAACAACTAATCAGCTCTTCTTCCTATCAATAGGAATCGAATGTTTTTTGAGCCATTCAAATCGGTTGATCCGTGCGCCCGAAAACGTGACTGAAAATTTGTATCCATACATACATACACACACACACACATACACACACACATCCATTTTTCCTGAGGTATGCCAAAATGTTCAGAAACCTTCAAACCGTCGAGAAATGTAAAAATTTTCAATTTCGATTTTCGGCCCATTACAATAACTTACCCTACGAGAAGTTAAAAAATCTAATTTTATTGAAATAAAAAAAATCTAATTCTTTTAAATTTGAAGTAAATCATGATAAACTTGGGATATAAGATGTCTTCTTATTTCTCAAGTCTATCATGAAGATACAGATATCATAACATTCTTTCTTGGTTCACGTATTCTCTATATTTAATAAAAGGATCATATCTGTCAAATAGGAGTTTTTTATGTAAATATTTTAGACACTGAATCATCAAATAAGATAGTTTCTTCAGGTGTTCCACAAGGAAGCGGCCAATTCTATTTTTAATATACACATCTGACATACCAATAACAACTAACACTTTGATTGCTACGTTTGCTGATGCTACGTGCATTCTAGCCAGCCACATAGATTCCAGTTCTGCATCTAAGTTACTCCAAAACCATTTAAATTTATCAGAAAAATGGAACAAAACCTGGAGATTTGAAATGAATGGCTTAAAGTCAGTACATGTCACATTTACACTTAGAAGAGAGACTTGCCCACCAGTAAGAATAGGAAATACTCAAGTACCTCAAGAAGACCATGTGAAATATCTCGGCATATACCTCGATAGAAAACTTAATTGGCGAACTCATATAAAAAAACGAGACAACAGCTTGAGATAAAAACCAAAAAGCTTTACTGGTTACTAGGAACTAAATCCAAACTAAGCGCATACAATAAGCTACTTTTATATAAAACTTTATTCAAACCAATTTGGTGTTATGGTATACAATTGTGGGGCAGTGCTCATAAGACCAATATAGAAATTATACAGAAATTTCAAAACAAATTTTTGAAAATTGCCTTAGGAGCTCAAAAATATGTTCCTAACTGGTTGATTCATGCTGACACGAATACACCTACCATAAATAAAGTAATAACAAAAACAGCACAGAAGTATAGAAACAAGCCAATCAGTCACCCAAATTCATTAGCAAACTCATTGATAACAGAGAACTATCGAAAAAGGTTGAAAAGAAAAGCGCCACTGAATTTAAGCCATCAACTCTCCTGAGAAAAAAATGGAAATAACTTAATCATTATTTATAAGAAATTATTTAATAAGTAAATATTGTGAATTTTATATCGAAAAAACAACTACTGAGTTGTTTTTTCCAACATGTCAAAGTAGTATACAATGTACCTTTTCGGCGGACTATTGTAAATCCATTAAATTTACTGAATGTCCTATACTGGACAGTTGTAAATAAAAGAGTTAATAATAATAAAAAAATTTTTTTTCTTGGTTTACTTATATGTAAAATACGCCTGATCATGCCATAACAAGGCTATGTTATTGACTATGTTACTGCAAAATTAGCCCCATAGTTTTCGAAACTAAAAAAATATGTTTATCACCCTTTAATACCATTGTGATTAAACTACCATCAGCATAAAAACAAACGGCGCTCAATGTTTCCAAATGAAATTTAACTGCCCCCATCACGACCATTACCCTTAATGTCGCCTATAACTATAACTTTAAAACCGTAACGAAATCTCACTCACCTATAAAGAACCAGACGTAAGCCCGTCCGTAGAGTTGCTGTTTGTACATTTCGCAGAGCACTCGCCTCGCAGCCACCACATAAAACAGACCGACTATAACGCGGGCGTCCTGTCGCCGCAAATTACGAACCGCATCCGTGGGGTCGGACAGGAACGATTGTCTAGTCACTATTTCTACGCCGGCCTCTTTGCAGGACGCCTCCAGGTCTTCAACGGTCTGGAAATAGAAAAAAGATATGTGAAAACTGGTGATTGTAAACGGTTTTATATAAATCATTAAGAGGTAAACTATTGGGCATGGCATTGTGCTAAGGCAAATTGCTGGAATTTTCCGTACGGTAATTAAAAATCAATAACTAACTAGTGGTGTATGGCATCATGCCTTAAGGCAAATTGCTGGAACTTTCCGTATCGTCACGAAATGTTCGAGGAATATTAAATGTTTTCAAATAGATTATTATGAATAAATACTGTAGAGGAAAGTCCCCAAGTGACGGACACCTAAGGTTATTAATAAATAAATCAAAAAATATTTTACGAATTGTTTATTAAATTATGATTTATGTTAGATAACAAAATTAGAAATCAAACTAAATTAACAAAAACGCAACCTTTACTAAGAAATAATTAATACTATCAATCAAACTTTGGTAACAAAAAATATGATTTTACAAAGTGGCACCTAGTACCGGACATTTCAAAATAACCAGTATTGAACACTTAGGTAGCCACTTTGGAGTTTCTGCACATATGTGTCTGACGAATATTCTTAGATATTGCAAAAGAAATCACTATTAATGAACCCTTTTGGCTGGGCCACACCGATGCTTTCAGCTGGAGCGTTCATCATAGGATTTTCATTCTTTGACTAGGAAATACGAAAAATGGGGGTCTGAAGTGACCTTTAGCACTCATACAGAACAAAATCAAATAATTAAAATAAATTACATCAACTGTCACAAGAAATTTCAATATGTTTACTGTCCGGCGCTAAGGGACGACTTAGTGTCCGGTGCTAAGGGACAAGCATGTTCGTTCATTTGGTGTTTTTTTTAATTTTTTTTTTCTAAAAGTAATTGTTTCGCCAACACAAGCAGAGAATTTTTTGAATCTTTCAAATCGGATGCTTAGTTCTCTCAAAAGCTGCCATTTTTTGTACATATAGCATCATATATTTGAAACCGCTAAACCTACCTTTGCCAAAAACTATTCAGCACAACTTTCTATCAATAGGAATCGAATGTTTTATGAACCATTCAAATCGGTTATTAAATTAACAAAGAAGTTATTAAATATAAAACCAAGTGAATTCGATTCAAAGAGAAATTTCTCTTTTATTAATTATTTTTATTTTTCAAATTTTTAATTATAGTACGGAAATTATGCAATTTGCCTAAAACACAATAACATGCACCACTAGTTTATAATATATTAAAACTATTATATTAAAAAATTCGTTACTTTTAAATAATATTAGTATCACATTTCAAAATTAATTCATAAAAACGTAATCATAATCTTCAAAAGAATACCACAAATTAGCATTGTGATAATCATCACTAAAACTCCTTCCACTTTTTGTTTAAGTTTGTGGAATAAAGAGATGCCATAGTTTGACATTTATTTAGACGAGATTTCTTGAATATGGTATACTAAAATGAAGAACAAATAAATTTAATATATTAGAACAACATAGTTTGATAAATAAAATTAATTACTTGATTATCATCTGTTGCAAAATTCCTCTTTGCTATAATAAATCAATAAATTTTTCTTGATCGTTGTTTAATTATTTCAAAGACATCTTTTTAAAACACTAACACATTTACTAAAATACATATATAAATCTATATAAATCAATTTACCTATGCATTTCAAGTTAACTTGAAAAACATTTTCGATTTTTGGCCCATTACTATAACTACCCTATGGGAAGTTAAAAAAAGTCGAAAATGACAACTATAAATTAGAACTACAAAAAGGCTGGACCGCTTTAATGTAAGATGTTTGTGAAGATTGGTATATAATGCAGAGCAAGTCCGTATTAAAGTAAAAAAAATCATTCTAAATAATCGTTGCATATAATGCCATAAAATTACGGAAAATTAACTACGGAAAAAAGTAAATTGAACGAGCAGAATCAATTTATACTAATTCAGTATTAGATTTAATATTAAATTATTTAATTTCAGATTTTGAACCCACCTTCTTTAAGTTTATAGTTATTAATTATAACGTATCATAGTTAAGAATTTCAGATTTTATACCACCGCCCTTTCGTCTCCAAAAGGCCCCAAATTGTATTTACTCCTATGTTGCGTCATTTCTAACGTGCAAGATCAGAGTACTGAAGAAAAAAAAATTTAACGCGCAGAATCGATGGAACTTGAGACACAAAAATCGCTATACAATATTGTATTGTCATGAATTTCAGATTTTGTCTAGCGTCTCCAAAAAACCTTAAATTGTATTTACTCCGATGGTGCGTGCTAAACCTGCTTTGCCAAAAACTAATCAGCACGTATCCCCCTCAAAACATGATATAGTTGCGTGAATATGTATTTTATACTATCAGGTTATTCGGAAAGACTTCGTTTTTTTTTACCACCTCGGATTTAATTTAACTTTTTTTAAACCTAAAATCAAACTTAAGACCTATAATTATTATATGATTTGAAAGCTTATACTACAAGGTTTATGTGTAAAAAACACTAATCAATTACACGCTGTAGTTTTTGAAAGATGCCACTTTGAATACGAAAAGAATTAAGCAGCATGTACGACATATTTTACTCTTTTGCTATATAAAAGGTAAAAATACTGTTTAAATCAAAATGAAATTGATCGATGTGTATGGAAATGACGTATTAATAGTACAACAGTACCTAAACTGATTTGCTAAATTTGTTCCTGGTATTTTGATGTCCAAGAGCACCAAGTCTAAGAAACACGGTTGAAACTGATAAAACCACGAGAAAGGCATTAGTTGATGCAAACCGGCGACTAACAATACATAAGATGCCCTTGTGTTTAAATTTATCAAATTTAACAGTTTATGACCACTTAAAAGGATTGGAATTTTCCACAAAGCTCAATGTATGGTTCTCATACACAAAAAAATATGTGTCTTCGCACTAGCGTCCGCTTTTCGCCTCTGAAAAGTCCTAAAAATGTTCAGGTTTTGAGGAAAATTGTTACTATAAATGTCAAGTGGGATGTAAAAAATGCAATACACGCAATTGCCCATGAAACAAAAAAAAACCTGTTCAAAACAGTTGCAAAGCTGAAATTAGCCAAAAAAATGTGATGCAGTATGTTTGGTGAGATTTTAAAGGAGCTCTTCGTTTTTCAGCTTTTCAAAACAACATAACGGTTAATGGTAATGCCTTATATCATCAGCTGGATAAACCAATGATGTACTTCAATAGAAAAGGTCAGAATTAACCCACAAACAAGGTATAGTACTGAATCATGAGGAAGCAGGAGATCATATAAGTTTGGTGCATCGCCAACAGCTTTTACAGCTTGATTGGAGCATAGTGCACATTCATAATTCATCATTCATCATCATTCTCCAGACCAGCGCCCATCAATCGATCATTATTCGTTTCGGTCATAAAAAATTTTTAGGCGGTAAAACCCTTAACTCAAAGGAGGAGGTCGAAAAGCACTTTGATCAGTTTTTGCCAATTACGACCAAAAAAAATTATGATCTCGGAATTATGCTAACACCAGAAATATGACAATATGTTCGATCAAAAGAGCCAATATATAATTTATTAAAGTATTTGTTTATCGTACAAAAATTACGTGCCAAAATGTCTATAAAAAACGTAGTTACTTTCCAAACAATCGAATATATTATATTTTATGTAACTGAAAGCTTTACTCAATTTTCATTCAACCGCAACTACTTTGGAAAGATGAAAATTGATTTTCTAATAAAATACACCTGTGTGTGTATTCAGTATTTACGATCTTTACTCTACGATCTTCCTTCGCGTTGCAGTTTATTGTTTCAGTTATCTCACGTTAAAATTTCTTGTTATTTTATACGATAAATCCAATCATTTATTTTTACATTTTATTATAAAGTTCCGCATTTCGCTTGAACGTAGGTCGTAATAATAAAAGCAATTGAGACCTTTAAATAACTATCTTTTATAATAACTAATAGTGGAAATACGAGCAGAATGGTATATATGGACAAAATTGGCTAGTTTAATATTTTTTCCGCAACTGTACAACATTAAGAAGCAATGCTGTCAGATGTTTAGCGTCATTGCCACAGTAT
>NW_020537758.1:57075253-57100656 GCF_003426905.1 Ctenocephalides felis
TGTATGCATCGTGCCTAAGGCAAATTGCTGGAACTTCCCGTACCGTAACGCAATGTTCGAGCAATTTTATGTTTTCAAATAGATTATTATAAATATTGTAACATTGTCTAATATTTATAAGAATTATATAAACTGAATTGCAAAGTTAAACATATTTGTTTAAAGTACATTAGAATTTAGTCAGAATTACGATTAAAATCTGAATTATTTTCGATATACAAACATACTTTTTTTTGGAATTTTATTTTGTTAAAACAAGCTGAAAGTTCTTTGAAGCATTCAAATCGGACGCTTAGTTCTCTCAAAAACTGCCATTTTTCGCTCATTTAGCTCTGTATCTCCGAAATGGTTAGGCCTGCCTGTGCCAAAAACTAATAACCACTTCTCCCGATCATTACTAACTCGATTTCTATTTTCTGCACTCTTTGCTCCGAATCTCCCGAAACGGCTGAACCTGCCTTTGCCAACAACTAATCAGCTCTTCTTCCTATCAATAGGAATCGAATGTTTTTTGAGCCATTCAAATCGGTTGATCCGTGCGCCCGAAAACGTGACTGAAAATTTGTATCCATACATACACACACACACACACATACACACACACATCCATTTTTCCTGAGGTATGCCAAAATGTTCAGAAACCTTCAAACCGTCGAGAAATGTAAAAATTTTCAATTTCGATTTTCGGCCCATTACAATAACTTACCCTACGAGAAGTTAAAAAATCTAATTTTATTGAAATAAAAAAAATCTAATTCTTTTAAATTTGAAGTAAATCATGATAAACTTGGGATATAAGATGTCTTCTTATTTCTCAAGTCTATCATGAAGATACAGATATCATAACATTCTTTCTTGGTTCACGTATTCTCTATATTTAATAAAAGGATCATATCTGTCAAATAGGAGTTTTTTATGTAAATATTTTAGACACTGAATCATCAAATAAGATAGTTTCTTCAGGTGTTCCACAAGGAAGCGGCCAATTCTATTTTTAATATACACATCTGACATACCAATAACAACTAACACTTTGATTGCTACGTTTGCTGATGCTACGTGCATTCTAGCCAGCCACATAGATTCCAGTTCTGCATCTAAGTTACTCCAAAACCATTTAAATTTATCAGAAAAATGGAACAAAACCTGGAGATTTGAAATGAATGGCTTAAAGTCAGTACATGTCACATTTACACTTAGAAGAGAGACTTGCCCACCAGTAAGAATAGGAAATACTCAAGTACCTCAAGAAGACCATGTGAAATATCTCGGCATATACCTCGATAGAAAACTTAATTGGCGAACTCATATAAAAAAACGAGACAACAGCTTGAGATAAAAACCAAAAAGCTTTACTGGTTACTAGGAACTAAATCCAAACTAAGCGCATACAATAAGCTACTTTTATATAAAACTTTATTCAAACCAATTTGGTGTTATGGTATACAATTGTGGGGCAGTGCTCATAAGACCAATATAGAAATTATACAGAAATTTCAAAACAAATTTTTGAAAATTGCCTTAGGAGCTCAAAAATATGTTCCTAACTGGTTGATTCATGCTGACACGAATACACCTACCATAAATAAAGTAATAACAAAAACAGCACAGAAGTATAGAAACAAGCCAATCAGTCACCCAAATTCATTAGCAAACTCATTGATAACAGAGAACTATCGAAAAAGGTTGAAAAGAAAAGCGCCACTGAATTTAAGCCATCAACTCTCCTGAGAAAAAAATGGAAATAACTTAATCATTATTTATAAGAAATTATTTAATAAGTAAATATTGTGAATTTTATATCGAAAAAACAACTACTGAGTTGTTTTTTCCAACATGTCAAAGTAGTATACAATGTACCTTTTCGGCGGACTATTGTAAATCCATTAAATTTACTGAATGTCCTATACTGGACAGTTGTAAATAAAAGAGTTAATAATAATAAAAAAAATTTTTTTTCTTGGTTTACTTATATGTAAAATACGCCTGATCATGCCATAACAAGGCTATGTTATTGACTATGTTACTGCAAAATTAGCCCCATAGTTTTCGAAACTAAAAAAATATGTTTATCACCCTTTAATACCATTGTGATTAAACTACCATCAGCATAAAAACAAACGGCGCTCAATGTTTCCAAATGAAATTTAACTGCCCCCATCACGACCATTACCCTTAATGTCGCCTATAACTATAACTTTAAAACCGTAACGAAATCTCACTCACCTATAAAGAACCAGACGTAAGCCCGTCCGTAGAGTTGCTGTTTGTACATTTCGCAGAGCACTCGCCTCGCAGCCACCACATAAAACAGACCGACTATAACGCGGGCGTCCTGTCGCCGCAAATTACGAACCGCATCCGTGGGGTCGGACAGGAACGATTGTCTAGTCACTATTTCTACGCCGGCCTCTTTGCAGGACGCCTCCAGGTCTTCAACGGTCTGGAAATAGAAAAAAGATATGTGAAAACTGGTGATTGTAAACGGTTTTATATAAATCATTAAGAGGTAAACTATTGGGCATGGCATTGTGCTAAGGCAAATTGCTGGAATTTTCCGTACGGTAATTAAAAATCAATAACTAACTAGTGGTGTATGGCATCATGCCTTAAGGCAAATTGCTGGAACTTTCCGTATCGTCACGAAATGTTCGAGGAATATTAAATGTTTTCAAATAGATTATTATGAATAAATACTGTAGAGGAAAGTCCCCAAGTGACGGACACCTAAGGTTATTAATAAATAAATCAAAAAATATTTTACGAATTGTTTATTAAATTATGATTTATGTTAGATAACAAAATTAGAAATCAAACTAAATTAACAAAAACGCAACCTTTACTAAGAAATAATTAATACTATCAATCAAACTTTGGTAACAAAAAATATGATTTTACAAAGTGGCACCTAGTACCGGACATTTCAAAATAACCAGTATTGAACACTTAGGTAGCCACTTTGGAGTTTCTGCACATATGTGTCTGACGAATATTCTTAGATATTGCAAAAGAAATCACTATTAATGAACCCTTTTGGCTGGGCCACACCGATGCTTTCAGCTGGAGCGTTCATCATAGGATTTTCATTCTTTGACTAGGAAATACGAAAAATGGGGGTCTGAAGTGACCTTTAGCACTCATACAGAACAAAATCAAATAATTAAAATAAATTACATCAACTGTCACAAGAAATTTCAATATGTTTACTGTCCGGCGCTAAGGGACGACTTAGTGTCCGGTGCTAAGGGACAAGCATGTTCGTTCATTTGGTGTTTTTTTTAATTTTTTTTTTCTAAAAGTAATTGTTTCGCCAACACAAGCAGAGAATTTTTTGAATCTTTCAAATCGGATGCTTAGTTCTCTCAAAAGCTGCCATTTTTTGTACATATAGCATCATATATTTGAAACCGCTAAACCTACCTTTGCCAAAAACTATTCAGCACAACTTTCTATCAATAGGAATCGAATGTTTTATGAACCATTCAAATCGGTTATTAAATTAACAAAGAAGTTATTAAATATAAAACCAAGTGAATTCGATTCAAAGAGAAATTTCTCTTTTATTAATTATTTTTATTTTTCAAATTTTTAATTATAGTACGGAAATTATGCAATTTGCCTAAAACACAATAACATGCACCACTAGTTTATAATATATTAAAACTATTATATTAAAAAATTCGTTACTTTTAAATAATATTAGTATCACATTTCAAAATTAATTCATAAAAACGTAATCATAATCTTCAAAAGAATACCACAAATTAGCATTGTGATAATCATCACTAAAACTCCTTCCACTTTTTGTTTAAGTTTGTGGAATAAAGAGATGCCATAGTTTGACATTTATTTAGACGAGATTTCTTGAATATGGTATACTAAAATGAAGAACAAATAAATTTAATATATTAGAACAACATAGTTTGATAAATAAAATTAATTACTTGATTATTATCTGTTGCAAAATTCCTCTTTGCTATAATAAATCAATAAATTTTTCTTGATCGTTGTTTAAATATTTCAAAGACATCTTTTTAAAACACTAACACATTTACTAAAATACATATATAAATCTATATAAATCAATTTACCTATGCATTTCAAGTTAACTTGAAAAACATTTTCGATTTTTGGCCCATTACTATAACTACCCTATGGGAAGTTAAAAAAAGTCGAAAATGACAACTATAAATTAGAACTACAAAAAGGCTGGACCGCTTTAATGTAAGATGTTTGTGAAGATTGGTATATAATGCAGAGCAAGTCCGTATTAAAGTAAAAAAAATCATTCTAAATAATCGTTGCATATAATGCCATAAAATTACGGAAAATTAACTACGGAAAAAAGTAAATTGAACGAGCAGAATCAATTTATACTAATTCAGTATTAGATTTAATATTAAATTATTTAATTTCAGATTTTGAACCCACCTTCTTTAAGTTTATAGTTATTAATTATAACGTATCATAGTTAAGAATTTCAGATTTTATACCACCGCCCTTTCGTCTCCAAAAGGCCCCAAATTGTATTTACTCCTATGTTGCGTCATTTCTAACGTGCAAGATCAGAGTACTGAAGAAAAAAAAATTTAACGCGCAGAATCGATGGAACTTGAGACACAAAAATCGCTATACAATATTGTATTGTCATGAATTTCAGATTTTGTCTAGCGTCTCCAAAAAACCTTAAATTGTATTTACTCCGATGGTGCGTGCTAAACCTGCTTTGCCAAAAACTAATCAGCACGTATCCCCCTCAAAACATGATATAGTTGCGTGAATATGTATTTTATACTATCAGGTTATTCGGAAAGACTTCGTTTTTTTTTACCACCTCGGATTTAATTTAACTTTTTTTAAACCTAAAATCAAACTTAAGACCTATAATTATTATATGATTTGAAAGCTTATACTACAAGGTTTATGTGTAAAAAACACTAATCAATTACACGCTGTAGTTTTTGAAAGATGCCACTTTGAATACGAAAAGAATTAAGCAGCATGTACGACATATTTTACTCTTTTGCTATATAAAAGGTAAAAATACTGTTTAAATCAAAATGAAATTGATCGATGTGTATGGAAATGACGTATTAATAGTACAACAGTACCTAAACTGATTTGCTAAATTTTGTTCCTGGTATTTTGATGTCCAAGAGCACCAAGTCTAAGAAACACGGTTGAAACTGATAAAACCACGAGAAAGGCATTAGTTGATGCAAACCGGCGACTAACAATACATAAGATGCCCTTGTGTTTAAATTTATCAAATTTAACAGTTTATGACCACTTAAAAGGATTGGAATTTTCCACAAAGCTCAATGTATGGTTCTCATACACAAAAAAATATGTGTCTTCGCACTAGCGTCCGCTTTTCGCCTCTGAAAAGTCCTAAAAATGTTCAGGTTTTGAGGAAAATTGTTACTATAAATGTCAAGTGGGATGTAAAAAATGCAATACACGCAATTGCCCATGAAACAAAAAAAAACCTGTTCAAAACAGTTGCAAAGCTGAAATTAGCCAAAAAAATGTGATGCAGTATGTTTGGTGAGATTTTAAAGGAGCTCTTCGTTTTTCAGCTTTTCAAAACAACATAACGGTTAATGGTAATGCCTTATATCATCAGCTGGATAAACCAATGATGTACTTCAATAGAAAAGGTCAGAATTAACCCACAAACAAGGTATAGTACTGAATCATGAGGAAGCAGGAGATCATATAAGTTTGGTGCATCGCCAACAGCTTTTACAGCTTGATTGGAGCATAGTGCACATTCATAATTCATCATTCATCATCATTCTCCAGACCAGCGCCCATCAATCGATCATTATTCGTTTCGGTCATAAAAAATTTTTAGGCGGTAAAACCCTTAACTCAAAGGAGGAGGTCGAAAAGCACTTTGATCAGTTTTTTGCCAATTACGACCAAAAAAAATTATGATCTCGGAATTATGCTAACACCAGAAATATGACAATATGTTCGATCAAAAGAGCCAATATATAATTTATTAAAGTATTTGTTTATCGTACAAAAATTACGTGCCAAAATGTCTATAAAAAACGTAGTTACTTTCCAAACAATCGAATATATTATATTTTATGTAACTGAAAGCTTTACTCAATTTTCATTCAACCGCAACTACTTTGGAAAGATGAAAATTGATTTTCTAATAAAATACACCTGTGTGTGTATTCAGTATTTACGATCTTTACTCTACGATCTTCCTTCGCGTTGCAGTTTATTGTTTCAGTTATCTCACGTTAAAATTTCTTGTTATTTTATACGATAAATCCAATCATTTATTTTTACATTTTATTATAAAGTTCCGCATTTCGCTTGAACGTAGGTCGTAATAATAAAAGCAATTGAGACCTTTAAATAACTATCTTTTATAATAACTAATAGTGGAAATACGAGCAGAATGGTATATATGGACAAAATTGGCTAGTTTTAATATTTTTTCCGCAACTGTACAACATTAAGAAGCCAATGCTGTCAGATGTTTAGCGTCATTGCCACAGTATTGTCGCAATAATCATTTCAAACGTGTATCTCGCATTCAAAAGTTCATGTTGAAGGTAGTTTTCTCATGTTTTTTGGGGGGGGCTATTGATAGTAATATTAAAATTCTCGAATATTTTAATAAAATTCAATCAACTTATGCCAATTGTAGATATTTTGTGATCAATTTTCATTATTTTTTCATTAATTATTCAACTTCTGACAAAATGACATACTTATCTAATGGACTAAATGACATTATTTCGTAAGCATTGTAGGGTCAAGAAAAAAATTAAAACCTGTCAAAGGTGGTTGAATTTTAACTTAAATCAAATTGAAAAACAGATGAAAAGATATACCGATAAAAAACAGAGACTTGCATTAATTGCAAAGCTCTCTTTTTCCGACCTAATAACCCAAAGAGAACGAAACGATTTATTTGTGAACTGTTTTCTTAAAATTAGCATCTCAGTATTTTCATGTGTCGTATGAAAAAAAAATGTTTTTATAATAGGCTAAATTTTTCATTAATAAATATGTTATTACAATTCCTACTTCATTTATAATATCACTACATAAATAAATATTATTAAAAAACAAAATAGCATGTGATTTTTTCCTACATCCCTAATTATTTCACGAATGATATTTAATATTAAACTATTATAACAATTACTAGTTGTACGAAAATTCAGTTTTCTACACAATAATATGAACTTATTACATTTCTCAATTAAATTGCAATATTTTCAAAACTACTAATATCGCTCACGATTATTGAAAATATTTTTTCTCAATTTTAAATCATTAAACAATTTTTTGTGAGATAGCTGAGCAAACAATTTAAATCGTCAAGCCAAATGTATACATGAAACCATGTTATAGAATTCAATGGCATAAAATTACATTTCTGATACATTTTTTCCACAAATATGTTTTGTGTGATCTAGACTTCAAATCGCTTTCATTTAAAACGATTTATATTTCAATTGACTTACTAACATGAAATGAAAATCTTTTCAATTCAAATACATATTCATACAAACTTCCACGAATTTAATACAAGCAGCCATTCACCCGTAAAAACTTGAAGCGTATATCTTTGATCTTGGAGAATACAAAATATGAAAAATTATTGAAAAAATCCGAAGAAATAAATATATTTCATTGTAAGAAATTGAGAAACGAATTTATAAAATGTGTTCTTGAGTTAAGTTTCACAATGTCGTTGTATTTGTATTAGTTTGCTTTTAAGATAGATTAAGACGTTCAAAAAATAATTTTGCTTATTCAATAATTTTCATTTTTTTGGAAATGTAATTAAAATCGTATTATCTGTCTTTTAGTTATTTAATTATCAACAATCGGCTTTTAATACAGTGAATTTTCTACAGTAATATCAGAATACAACAATGTAATGTTCCTTAAATATATACATATACCAAATATGTTTAATTACTTCAATATATGTATATATATATATATATATATATATATATATATATATATATATAAGTATATATTGCAGCCCAATCGTCGATTTAAAAAAAGGATTAAATAGAAAAACTATTTATTCCATTAAACGTTTCGACACTTGGTATGTGTCATCATTTAGTAATATAAAAAACATATTACATAAATACAAAAGTTGATAATATATAAAAAGGAGAAAATTATACATACGAAAAACAACAGAAAATAAAATTTATTGAACACTAAATTTGTGTAAAAGAGCAACCCTGGGCAAAGCATAAGAAAATAGTGAAATAGTAAAAAAGTGAAAAAGTTGAAAGAAAGCAAATTTAAAACAGATGAATTAAATTAATAATTAGTTAAACTCTGTTAGTGATTACCCAATTAACGTGCACATAAAAATTAATATTTTGGTTGAACAATGTAGCTATTATTTTCTAAATTGCCTTTTAAAAATTAATATTTTGGTTGAACAATGTAGCTATTATTTCCTAAATTGCCTTTTAATTTAAATATTTAAGAAATTATTATATTGGATCTGTGTACCTCCCTGGCTGTCCCTTCTTACCCACTCTATGGCGTAAGAACGAACATATAACAAATTTTAGAAAAACAGTGAAAAACTTATTCCTATGACTTCAGTAAACTAGGAATTTCACAGAACATAGATTGATAGTTGCTTGTTTGATATGCGTTATGTGTTGTGATGTAGTTTTAATGGCTTAAGTTTAGACAGTATAATTACTCAAAGTCAAATTGTAACTTTGTGTCTTGCCCTGCTCTACATATTAATAAGAAACACTTTTACCTCCTAATATCAAAATAATTGGTATTGACAAGTAAATGCCAAATGACGGAAAGTTAAGTTAATGCCGAATAACTGAAAAATATGCGAATGGTTCAAAACCTGTTATTCAAATATTTATGAATGACAAACACATTTCGTGAAAAGGGATTGAGAATTGATTTTATGAAATATTTCTTCCAGTTATATTATATTTTATAGCGTGGCATTTTGTACGAGCTGTAAACTATGTTTACAGCTTCTAGCTAGCTCGTATATTACAGGCCTTGATTTATATCTATTTACTATAATAATCATAATACCGCACCGTAATGCTAAAGATAAATCCTGGTAACTTTTATATAAGCAATGAAACGTCATGGTTTGTAATATGTTGTTGAGGTTAAATCGAAAAATATAATTAAAGGCGAATAGAGCTGATTCACCCAAGGAGCAGCATTGTATATTAAACCAATAGCCTTTGTGCACATACAATCCTTATTAAAATTTATACACTTCACATGCTATTTATGAATTTGACAAGTGTCTGGAATAATATTTAACATCCCGTAAGATAAGTTATAGTAATGGACTGAAAATCGGAAATGAAAATATTTGCATATCTTCACTTTTCAGTGGTTTCTGAACATTTTGGCATACCCCAGAAGAATGGATATGTGTGTGTCCACAATTTTTTGTTCACGTTTTGGGACGCACGGATCAACCGATTTGAGATGGTTCAAATTAGATTCCTGTTGATAGGCAAATGTGCTGATTACTTTTTGGCAAAAGCAGGTTCAGCCGTTACGGATATACGGAGCAAAGAGCGCAAAAAACAGGAATTGAGTTTTTGAGAAAACGGAGTGTTGATTGATCGAAAAAACATTCAATTTGTAATGATTGTAATAAGTGGTGATTAGTTTTTGACAAAAGCAGGTCCAGCCATTTCGAAGATACCGAGCAAAATGTACAAACAATGGTAGTTTTTGAGAGAAGTAAGCATCCGATTCGAGTGATTCAAAAAACTTTCTGCTTGTGTTGACGATGATGTGTGCGTATGTTTGTGTGTATATACGACAATATATACGTATATGTAATTAGTGTTCTGACCCAATCCAGGTTCATTGTGTACAAGCATCACAGATTAATGATTTCCTATCCTTCCTTGTTGATCACTATTATTATTCACATTTACACATTTTTGGTTCGATGTTTCTTCGACTTTAAGTAACTTGTATTTTCTCTATTCGTGTAAACCATCAATCAACTGTTTATTTCTACCTTCAATGACGTCTCCACTTTATCTGCTCCATTCGTTTTCAGCACTAAATTTCAAAACCCAGCACCTGGTTTTTGTCGATTTTACTTAGAGTCCGTGTCTCTCATCCGTCTCTCATCCTTTACCTATTTATTAGTTTCTTTTGAGAAGGCACAGTTTTCTCGTTTGATCGCTCCATGCACTAGCAGTCAGTGAGAAGCAGGATAATTCGAAAGTACTTGAAGTGATCCACGTTTTTCAATACCCAATATTCTATAGTTATCTTCAGAAGCTAATCTTGTTCGGTATCTTCATTACTTTCTATTCGTCGATGTTGAGATCTCCATTCTGTGACTTTATCATGTTTGGTACGAGATAATCTGTGTTCTTTATGGTGGCGATTCTTCTGCTATCAATTTAAAAGTCTCCAAAGTCTTAGGGTGCGTCACTGACGGCCCACTTTCCTTACAGGTTGAACAAGATTTCTCTTTTATCTGTATCGGATGCAATTTGTATTGCCCAGTTTATTCGAACCCCTACATTATGTCTTATGTAGAACTTCTGGCCAGCCTGTTATCTTTAGTCATATCCAATCGTTTTAAAAATTCGCTTGGTGCCAGGTCCAAGCGATTGCCAATATAAGATAGATGCATAAAAACCTCGTAACCAAGCTCCCGAAGCTCCTGGAGAGTCACTATTGATGTTTGTGGCTTCTCCTATTGGCCAAAGCAGGCTACTTCTGGCCTATTGGTTCCTTCACACGGTTCAATTATTGACAGAACAGTTTTGAGTTAAAGATTTTACAATAGGAGATTAGCTCACAGTAGATAATTATCTGCTGATTTCACCAAATCAAAATATTGGCTTTGCTACCATTTCTGCCGACTCACAGCCATTTGATCACGATATTTTCATTTTACGTTGTCTTAAGTGATCCACTTTTCATCACCAGATACTAACCGCTTCAAAAATTTCCTTGTAATTCAGGAGCAATTCGCAGGTAGAAATTTGGTCCAGTAGATTTTCGTTTGGCACAAGCGGTTTTTTGTGAAATCTTTAGCTCTTGGGCAATTGAAATCGACTCACATGACTCTGTGATTATGTCGACATTTTAGAAAGCTTGCCATTCAGTGCGTATGCTATAAACACCATTCGCATTTACAGTCGCCTGACTTCTGTTGTTGTCTTTAACAAACAAAAAGTGTAAAATACAGCGCACTTTTTCTTTGCTAGTGTCCATTTTTGACGATCGCTCAAACAAAACTGAGCTAATCAATTACAAAACAGTCGGAAAAATTTTTTTAGTACGAAATATCCGATTTGACTCTTACAACCTGAGATACAGATAAATGAAACTTACTATTGCAAAAATAAAGGATTGTATTTACCTAATATATAGATTTTTATTTATGTGTACATTGTAAATAAAAAGAAAATTGTGCCATTATAATTAAACTATGTCACAATAAGGAAAGTTAAATGTATTAGCTACGTGGTTTCCTTTTTCTGAAATTGATAAGAATTTTCACTTAAATTAATGAAGAATTAAAGACCAGAGTCCCGTTGGCAACAAGATATTAAAGCTGCGATAAAAATAATCTCAAAGATACACAATAATCCTCCACCGTATTAAAAATTCCGTCACATTAAATATTACCTGCGCGCTCCACTTTGACAGGATATTTCTGTATTCAATGAAATAGCAAAGGCACCTCGCATTATTATGTTTTCATTTTACGGCTTTGCTTATCTTGGATTATATCAGTGGAAATACCCACATTCTTATAATATATATATATATATATATATATATATATATATATATATATATATATATATATATATATATATATATATATATATATATATACTATAGCCACGCATATATAATATACATGGCTACAACTCGAGTATGGGTTTTCTACTTCTTTAGAAATGCACGCCACGAGAATGATGCATAAAATTCCCGATATAATAGTCTTAATCAAATAATTGACATTAAGCTATTTAGATACAATTTTCAACTGTTTATTTCGAGAGTAAGAAAGTTTTCCAAAGACTTCGCTTTACCAATCAGTACAATATAAAATATTAGTATTTTAACTAATTATAGTGCACAAATACAAACTTGTATTGTCTTGACATTCAGTTATTTATTTATTTCTGATAGTAATTGCAAAAAAGTAGAAAATGATTTTTTTTTATATCTTCACGTTTCCTAAAGCAGTCTCAAATAATACTAAATCCTAAACCTGGAAAAAATCCAAATCTAGTCGACTCCTACAGACCTATTTCTCAAATTTCAACAATAGCTAAACTGTTCGAAAAACTAATAGTATTCGATATAACCAAACATTACCAATTACTTCTGGACCATCAATTTGTTTTTTGGCCGAAATACTCAACAGTTCAACAATGTCATCGGATAGTTAATAAAATACACATGGCGATAGAGGAAGGAAAATCGGTTTTTTAAAACCTTTACTTGACTAGAATTCCCTCTTGATAAATATTTCTTTGCGTTATACTATTTATTACAATTTCAAGAATCTTCTTCAAAAACAAGTATTTTTCTAAATTCCAGTTTACATAACTTTGATAAAATTATTAAAAATTGTATGATATATTCATACGTATTTAAATTGATAGGTAAAATTTTATAGTAATTTAATTGTTATTTCCCTGAATAAGAAGTTTGTTTTCGCCAAAATATCCGATTTGCTAATTCTATATTTCCTCTACGTATAAGTCACTCTGAAGCCTTTGAAACCAACAGAGAAAAAAATATGTGCATGCATGTGCGCCAATTATGTGAGCCTTCGCGAACGTTTTCTCAAATACAGTTGCATTGATTTCAAAAATTCTAAAATTTGCGAAAAATCCTGAACCAATCGCTTAACATGGAAAATACTGCACAGCTGCTTTACTTGATGAGAAGCAGGCGTTCCATAAAGTCTGGCATGAGGGATTGCTTTATTGAAAATAGGCAAACTTTTCCAGAATATCACAAATTCTCTATTTCTTATCTCGGTAATAGAAAATTTCAAATCAAATTAAACAACAAAGTTTCTATCTTTCGCAATATAGAGGCAGCCGTTCCACAGGGCAGCTGTCTTGGTCCCATGTCATACTCGCGATCAGACAATGATCGGTGCCCTATTGCTGCTTGCGATAAGCTTCAACAACATTTAAACAGAATTGAAAAGTGGATAAATAATGGAGAGTAAACATCAATTATGCTAAATCCACTCAGTTCGAATATACAACAAAGTTATGCCGGATTCTACAGTAGTTATTATAAATATTTGGGTATGAATCGCAAACTAAACTGGATTTCTCATATCAGTTTGAAATGTAAAAAAAATGATAAAAGAAAGAATATTGGATATTGGGTCCGAAATTTAAACTATTACTGGACAACAAGCTCCTGCTATACAAAGTACTGATCGAACCAATATCGACGTACGTAGTCAAAATGTGGGAATGCGCCAGCAAAACACAAATAGTGAAACTCCAGAGACTACAGTCGATGCACGAAATAATAAACAATAGTAGTCTATCCCATTTTGACCGTTTGAGAAACCGCAAAAAGTCTGTAATCATTTCAATCGCCGACAATCCGAATCCCATGAGTAGATTGAAGAAAAAACAACATATTTATTTATTATAATTAATCAGAAATTTGAGTGTAAAGTTTCATAAACAAGCCATGTTTACGAACACAAAAATTTTCGAGTTCAAGTAGATCCTAATAGCGTATAGAATATTTAGATTCTGATTGCAATTTAATTGTATGTAAAAACAATAAATCTTTACGTTTCAAGACCCCCTGAATACTTTGGATAAATATTCACAAATGAATGTTTGTGACTGTATGCTTGCATGTGTTTGTGTTTTGTGTTGATACACAATCAAGACGACGATTTCGGGTGCACTAATCGAATAACTACGTACGAATAAATACGTACTAACAGGTACGTATATATAATTGTAAGTATTCTACGAGCTGTTGTTATTTGCTAGATTTTACTTTATTTTTTAATTTATTTCGATAAAATCAAATTTTGAAGTATATTTTCAAGTAAAACTAAATTTCACTACGTTATATCTGATTGACAGAGAAGGTTATACGACCTGGAACCTTGTGCCTTTCCAATATTTTGAAGATTTTTTATTTTAAATCTGAATACTTTTGTAATATTCGATTATTTTGCATAAAAAAAAAAAAATTATTTAATCATTGACTATTAAATTTTATTTTAATTTATTAATGAATTAATTTATTATACAGCTAGATCTTCCTGCAATTGGTCTTAGACGCAATTTGACACTTCTAGTTCCTACACAAACTTTCATATTATTGCGTTAGTTCAGAAGGGCAATTTCTATAACACGTTTATATCAGACGTATCCACATAAAAAATAAAATCAAATAAATCTAGAACAAAGAATTGGATTTGTCATTCAATCAGTATTATGGAAACATATACGTCCCAACGCTTTACAAATCGAATTATCTATTGTTCGAAAATAGGGTTTCCGACAAAGAACATTATTGGAATAAAAAAAAATAAAACAAATGTTTTTATGAAAAACACAAAGAAATGTACAATAGGAACAGAAGGATATATAAAATTAAATCATAATTAACTTCTCGTAGGGTAAGTTATTGTAATCGTCCAAAAATGGAAATTGATTTTTTGTGTGTCCGCAATACTTCGTCCACGTCTTCGGGCGCACGGATCAAACAATTTGAATGGTTCAAAAAACATTCGATTTCTATTGATAGGGCGATGTGCTGATTAGTTTTTGGCAAAGGCAGGTCCAGCCGTTACGGAGATACAGAGCGAAGAACGCAGAAAATTTAAACCGAGTTTTTGAGAGAACGGAGTATCCGATTTGAATGATCCAAAAATCATTCAATTTTTAATGATTAACAGAAGTGTTGATTAGTTTTTGGCAAAGGCAGGTCCAGCCATTTTGAAAATACAGACCGTAATGTACCAAAAATGGCTGTTTTTGAGATAACTTCATTGATTCAAAAAACTTACTGCTTGTTTTGACAAAACAATTGTTTTGAAAAAATAAAAAAAATAAAATTTTTTTTAATTTTTTTTTGTATATAGGAAATGATTCAGATTTTAATTTTAATTCTGGCTGAAGTTCTAAAGCTCACCTCTATACTTTAAATTTATAGTGTTTATAATAATCAATTTCAAAACATTTAATATTCCTCGAACATTTCGTCACGATACGGGACGTTCCAGCAATTTGTCTTAAGGCACGATGCTATACACCACTAGTTACTTTTTTATTCGATCTCCGGAACCGTTAGACCTGCCTTTCCAAAGGTTTAATCATATCTTAGTTTTGTCAATACAAATAAAATGTATTTCAAATGGAACGATCCGTTCTCTCAAAATCTGAACTACAATTTTTGTCTCCTTTTGCCTCGTATCACCGAACCGGGCTAGACTTGCCTTGGCCGAAAACTAATCAGCACGTCTCCTTATCAATAGGAATGGAATGTTTCTTGCATTATTAAAATCAGTTAGTTTATGCTCACGAAGTCGTCGACTAAAATTTGTATCCGCACAAACACACACATACATACATACATCAATTTTTTCTAAGTTATGCCAAAACTTAGTAAAGATGTATAAAAGTTTTCATTTTCGATTTTTTTGCGATTACTATAACTTAGAGGAGTTAATCATTGCATATCTTAACGTTTACGGGGTTTCTGAATATTTTGGCATATGTTGTGATAAGATAGATAGATTAAAAGTGTGTAGAAGTTTGTGATCCTCCGAAATGCTGCCGAACTCTATTAAATACACTTGCACTTTGTTTATATTTTTGAAGGACCAGATATATTTAGATAACGGCTATATCATACCGATTAAAAGATGATAAGTAGTTTAATTATTGTATATTGGAATGAAATAATACGATATTAAGATTTATAGATGATATGTTACTTAGTAGAAGTTTGAATTATTACTGACTAAAAAGATTTGCATTTTTTTTTATTTTCCTGGTTGGCCCATTTTGTGGAATTAAGCGACATCCCATTACAATTTTGGATCCAATCAATGGCTATTACTTTCATCAACCAATCAGGTATTGACCGGTGATTGCATGGTACGTAGAATTTAATCGGGTACAGGTGATCCGAGTTTTTTAGAAATATATATCAATTGCAGGATGATATATTTAAGGACAGGATGCATGACAATAATATAGATTATTTTAATTTGAAATAGTATAACAAATGATTAGGATTTATTGCTGTTATCCTGAAAGAAAAAAAAATATAATTAGACCAAGGTTGGAAATGAGGCGTAAACAGCATACTTTTAAAAAAATAGATACATGTATGTATTTTTATTGGTAGGGAGCATTGAAATGGAGCATCGGATTCAAATGATTTAATAAGCATCAATTTATAAAAAAAAATTTAAATACCCAAAATTATTCGGATTCTAATTATAGCTAAAATTCTAAAGTTCACTTATATACTTGTCACTAATTTAACTTAAATGCCATTAAACTAACTCCGCTTGATTAAATTTTGTTTATTTACTTTTCCTGTAAACATAAACGTCGTCATTCAATTTATAAGCTCTCATGTTTTGACTATGAAATACGAATAATAAAAGTTATAGTATTTGTAATAATATATTTAAAAATATTTAAAATTTCTTTAATATTTTCGATACGGCAAGTTACAGCAATTTGCCTTAAGGGTGTTGCGCCAAAAATTTGTCATTTTTTTCGGAATGAAAAGTAATAAAATCATGATGTTAAAGATAGTTATTTATTGTACTTGAAAGTAATAAAATAAAATATAATTGTAAAAAAAATTGAAAATGGAGGTACCACAGCCATTTCGGCGATTAGCGTCAAATCCGCAGCACGCAAAATAACTACAACAATTTTAACTTTTTTCATTTGAATTTTCAATGGTATATTTAAAATAACATTTCGAAGTGGCCATCATAGCGGATTTAAAAAATATCGATTCTTGTTTGTTTGGCGAGGCCTTTGTTCAAAATCGTTGAATTTCAATAAAAAAACGGATAGTAATTTGTTAATAATTAATGAACAAATTAACATAAATATTCAAATGAAAAAATCAATTTGTTGCAATTATTTTGCGTGCCATGTTATAATATCGTGTTATAACAAAAACGTGTTCAATATTTCGAAATAAACTATAGATAAGAAAAAATAAAAAAAATGTCAGTTTAATTTCTTTGTTATTTTCTTCCCTTGATGATTTTATATTAGAGCGTCCTACTTTTGGCGCATCCGTCAAAGACTTTTCGGCATGCAAGCCGTTTATAATCGACTTCAAGACAAAAATTACATGTTTAGATGCCAATATAAATCCCCAAGACTATTATCATTTATAAAATATTGATTAGACCATCGTTGAAATTATCCCCAGCAATATTAGCCCCAATATAGTCAATCGTTATATGTGTTGACTCTGCACTGATCATCTATTGGTTGAAAATGCTTTAGCAGTTTATTCATACAATATAAATGTTTACTAATAACATATATTAATATAATCCAGATGATACATGTTATAATTTTGCTTTATAATATTTTTTGTTAATGTATTTGAGCGGTGTTGGTTCGGAGCAGTCCGACGCGTATAGAAAAAAGCTCATAATTACAAGCAGGGCCAGATTTAGAAATTTGGCGCCCAGGGGCACTGACAAAAATGACGCCCCATCCCTGAAATTTTACGAATTTTCGAACTTTTTTTTAAAGCAATCGCGCTACTTCAGCTGCGAGGGACAAAATATATCGCAATTTTTTTTCTAACGGATAAACAATGTTACAGAACTTATATAAATGTCAACAAAGTTTATACTATTATTATTATAATATCTTTAAAATATCTGATAATTTAATGTCCATATGTCTTATGATCACTTTTGTCCGCCAAATGTTTCTTTTTCAAATTTTCTTATTGGATCATCAAAACCGGTAAACCTGCCCCCCAGAAATTTAAGCAGTTATTTATTCTGTAATTTTTTTGAATGTTATTGGACGCTTTTTTCTCAAAAACTGAATTGTCATTTTTAGCATTTTGGTCCGTATCTTCAAAACAGTTGGACCTGCCTTGACCAACAACTAATCAGTAAGTTTCCTTATTAATAGAAATTGAATCATAAATCGGTTGATCCGTGTTCTCGAATTAATTAAAAAATATTAGATTTGTATTGTTGGGGAGACGTGCTCATTAGTTTTTGGTACAGGCATTTCTTGTCTGAAATAGCTACGCAGCACGATTGCTTTGCAAAGAGTTCATAATTTTCGAAAAATTTCAAAATACATAAAATGTGTTTTAAAAGCTTTTTTTACATTTTTCAAAAAATTTTAAAGCTCTTTATAAAATGTAAATTTCAATACGGGATGTTTCAGTAATTTTTCTTAAGGCACAATACCATGAGTCACTGGTTCTAATTTTTTTTCGACGCTATAAGCTTGGAAGTGCACAAATTCGTCATTTTAAGAGGTCTCGAGAACTGAAGAACATATTTTTCTTAAGCTTGTTTACGGATATTTATATTAGTCAAATTGCCAAATTTGATAACTTATTAACCAATTTTAAAGTTTACGTTCGGAGAGGGAGGCAATGCAAAATAATAAATTTTAGTTATCGGTTATTTCAACCCAAATTTTGCATTGCAATTGTATTATGTTTTGTTAATTATATTTTTTGAAATAAAAAATGTTGTTAAAAAAAGTTGATTATATTGTATAGAATTTCCAATTTTGCCGCCCCCCAAAATTTGCCGCCCCGATACAGTAGGGATTTACAGTAGCCCCGATTGCCCCTACTGTAAATCCAGCACTGATTACAAGTAAAAGAAGAAAATGTCACTCATAAAATTCCTCATATTCTAAAAGGTTCAAAGTATATTTTAAGCCTAAATTTTTTTATAGTTTTTCGAAAAATCTACAGTTGTTTAAACCCTTAAGTAAGCGCTGCTGGTATAATTATATTGAATGGAAATTTTTACCATATCTCATACTAAATTAGAATTTGAGTTATATTCAGTTTATATTCAAAGGAACTGCACTCACCGAAATGAAAACTTCTTCGGCCTGCTGCAGTATAGCAATCCTCGACCATCCAAACTTCTCCATTAGTTTGATCCTCGTCGGGTTGTGCACCGTAGCGGACGGATGCGTCCGAAACAGAGTTGGAAAACGCCGCCTGTCCGACAAGGCCGGAGATGAAGCCCCATAGCACAACTAGAACAATGTAATAATGTAATAATACACACGTCAGCAAACTTAGATTCAATATAACTAAGAACTTAATGCATAATGGTATGTCTCTGTCACCGTAGAATTTTTTATTTGATTTTCTTACAAGTAGCTTTTATTTTTATCATATAAACAAAAAAAAGTATATTTAAGATTGTGTTGATAGATGTAGCAATCAGTTGTCACAGCTCAGCGTTTCAATATGCAATTACAAAGGCTCCGCAATTTGACTTTGAGCAATTATATTGTCAAAATCAAATCAATTACATCACAACAAATTACACATATCATCTAATTCATCATTGCAGAAGTGTTTTTTGCGGTTTTTCAAAAGTTTGTCACCTGATCCTTTGAACCCCAAATGGTATTTTCATTTACCATAGACTTATATTTTAAAGTAAAACTTTTTTAGGCGCGACTAGGGTGTAAATCCGTACAAATGCAACAGAAGTCCGTTACGCCCAAACTGTTCATCACTCGCTCCCGATGAGATCATTTCTATACGGGCCAATTGTGATTAGTTGTCGTTTATGTAAATAGAGATCTATCGTTGCATGCGTACCGACATCAACGTTGCATGCGTACCGGCATCAATGTTATATGCCGTACCGATATCAACAAGAAAATCGGCATAGATAAATAAACATTTTAAAATTATATCGTAGTACAAATCTTGATTTAATAAAAAATGCCTGAATCAAAAGAATATTTTACCCTGTTCCTTAAAAATAATTATACGTAAAATGATAATCGTAAGTTAATTGATTAGAAATTATTTCTATATTATTCGTAGTTTCCATAAATCTTTGAAGTTATTGAAATGGAAAATATTTTTTAGGCAAGACAGATATTACAGCTGTTCAAAGAATGAGATTATATCGCCAGCAAAAAAGTAAAAAAAAAACAAGCAGTCAATGAATGTATGGATGTTAATTTTAATTGCAAGAAGTTCTTCAAACACAATTACATGATGAGTGAAGTTGCGAAAACAATATTTGTTTAGGCGTTGTTCAACATAATCCACTGTGTGAACGAATATTGTAGAATTTATTATTCAGCAATTACTTCATTTCTCTAATAAAGGTTCATTTCTAAATGCTAATTGCAATGACAAACCGATCAAGTCTGTTTTAAATATTGTTATTAAATATTATACATATTTTAATGCTATTATAAATATATAATTTACAACTTATCATTATATAGATGTGTATAATGGTTGACACTAATAAATGTGTGCATCACGAGTATTACCATATTACTAATAAACATTATTTAAGATTGTTTTATGATGTATTTATTTTTACTTAAATGCCATCTTGTACTGCTTGTACAGTAGCAAATGAGTTTTACTTCAATCGCGAGTGAACCCTACGCGCACTCTTTTTTCAAAATATTTATTGCTTTTGTTAACTTACTTTACTGTTTTTTTTACTATTTTTTTATTTTTTGCATCTTTGTCAGAACAAAGGTTCAACTTGTTCTTAATACCCCACCTACTCGTAAACTTTTATTGAGGTTATACAAAATAAACTGCTGAATCCAACTTAAAAATAACGCCCTTATATAATAAGTAAATATTGTGTACTTTAAAGTTATATAAAGGTCTTGTAAACTAAAGAGCATTGCTCACAACCAAAAAAAAACTTTTAAGAGTAACTTTTAAGAATAAATAATAAAAAAGAATTAAAAAAAACTTTAGTTTTGGATTTTCAAACATTGCCATTTATCTTTCGATAGCGACGTTGTTAAAATTAAAGTGATGGCTTATACATTTTTTCCCACTACTTTCAAATATTGTTGTTAAAAAATTCTTGTTTTTGAGATATCGGTGGTTCCATTTGCATTTTACAGATATATTTTAATATATTAAAGAGGTTTCACGAAACAATAGCTATATAAGTCTTTTTAAACAATGCTTTTTGGTCATTTGATACAACAATAGAATTAAAAAATTTAATATAAATAGCTTTAATCTAAGAGTTGCTAAAGAATTTTGTATATTTTTGTATAGAAATGTGTATCAACTCTTACTACAATGCTATGGTAAGCACTTCTAAGCATCTCTGCTATTTAGTTGATCACAATAATATGTTTCTTGAAATTAAATTTATAATATTTACAAAGATCACACTGCATACAAGTCTAATGTGGAACTTATTGATAACTATTCGTCAGAAGAAATCAACTTCAGAGGTGTAATAACTAGTGATTTAATTTATTACTTATAAAATTGCTTTTGAATCAATACACATTATAAAACAATTCAATAACGTATACGGTATAGGTATATATACCTTAGGTTTTAGGTATATATACCTAAAAATTATATTCAGACATTTAAACTAAACAACAGTGCTCGAAACTAAAACAACTAACAACGAAATGACAATGACAATGTTTATTTCGTGCTAGCATATGCCTCATTTGAGCGAATATTTAGCAAAATGCCTCATTTAATTTTTCAACAAGCTTAATTTATAACCGTATTTAAACAACGAAACCAGTTAATTTTTTATAATTTGAACTGCAATTTCCGAACATAAATGCAGTATTATAGAAGAATAGAAATACATTATGTTTAAAGACAAGTTGCTGAAACTTGCCTATTGAAAAAAGAATATAATGAGTATTTGCATTTTTTACAATTTATATTTAATTATCTCCGTCGCTATTTGATACATATGAATTTCTAAATAAATTACTATCATATCAAATAACAATAAATAACAATAGCAACACATTCATTTTTTTTTAAATAATAATGACTCAAAAACAAGAATCAGAATTATTTTAACTGAAATTTCCAGTAGATTATAAAAGTGGGTATTATACATTATAGTTCTCGTATTAAATACGAAAAACACAGAGCATTACGCAACTCGTAAAGGCATTAGCAAAAGCTGGAGCTTTGTCATCTTTAACGATGTCGTAAAAATGTCTTGAAGGCCCGCTGTCCCTTATATATTATTTTGTTTACATCCGTCATCAAATAATTCGGCTTTTATATCATTCCGGGGTATATGATGCCCGCAATCGCGTTTCACGAGCTTTGTACAGAGAAGAATGGGTATTCGAAAATATTCATAGAAATTTTAACATATGGTTGGCTTTGTTCAATGTAATAGGTTTTAAAAAAGGCAGGGTGATTTTAGTATTTGTATGTAAATCTGCAAAGAAAACACCAATAACAACGATGGTATATTTACACAAACAATGGGAAATAAATGAAAATATAGGAAAGCAAAAATATCACAATTTTCTGAATCGGAGTAACATCACATAAATCTAAAATATTTTATCATTAACAGTAATAATAAAATATTGTTCTTTAATATTGCGCCGTATCTGATTTTGCTGATATTTTTTAACTTTCCGTAGGGTAAGTTATTGTAATCGTACAAAAACCGAAATTGAAAGTTTTTACATTTCTTCACGTATTGAAGGTTTCAGAACATTTTGGCATACCTCAGAAAAAATGGATGTGTGTGTGTATATATGTATGTATACAATTTTTTGTCCACATTTTGAAGCGCACGGATAAACCGATTTGAATAATTCAAAATACATTCGTTTCCTGTTAATAGAGAGATGTGCTGATTAGTTTTTGGCAAAGGCACGTCCAGCTTTTTCGAAGATAAGAAGCAAAGAGTGCAGAAAATAGAAATGGATTTTTTGAGAGATCGGAGCATCGATTCGAATGATCCAAAAAACATTCAATTAGTAATGACGGGGAGAAGAGATGATTAGTTTTTGGCAAAGGCAGATTTAGCGGTTTCGGAGATAAATGTGCAGAAAATGGCAGTTTTTGAGAGAACTAAGCGTCTGATTTGAATGATTCAAAGAATTTTCTGCTTGTTTTAACAAAATAATTGCTTTTGAAAAACAAATATTTTTTTGTATATAGAACATAATTCTGATTTTAATTGTAATTTTGACTTGAGTTCTAATATACTTTAAACAAATATTTTCAACTTTGATTTCAATTTATATAATTCTTATAAATATTCGACAATGTTAAAATATTGATTTATTTGATAACATTCAATATTCCTCGAACATTTCGATGCGGTACGGGAAGTTCTAGCAAATTTCATTAAGGCACGATGCCATACACACCACTAGTTTATAATTTTTTTTTGTTCTGCTATATTTGCAAAATTGGTAATCTAATCCATTTTACCCCATAGCTCACTTAAAAAAGATAGCCAAATTGCAAGAAGATCCACTATTTAATTTTAAAATTTTACGCAAGAATAGCTATATTATATAATATATGCAATGCTATTTATTAAGCTGCAAAACAAAACTAGAGTTATAATCTTTATCAACTCTTACTAAGACCATAAATCTTGCCTTGGTAGGTATTTCTGTTTAATTTGTCATGATCAGTCTTATTGTTCCTTGAAATACATTTCTTACAAATAAGGTAAACATATTTCCATTTGAAATATACAATTCATTGAAATATTTTTTACAAAGACACAACTGTATACATTTTTATGATTTCGCTTTCATTGAAAACGATTTCCTATTGTAATCTTTGAAATATACTTATAATATCTGTAATTGTATAAATCAAATTGTTTAATACATTTCATTTCATCCTTTTCGTGTTCTGAAAATGTATTTTATTAAGTGCGGATGTAAACTGTAATCAATAGCTATTAACGCATCAATAAAGAACGTATTAGATTCTGATCAGAATCGCTCAAGCACGCAGCAAAATTTTAAATTTTGATAAATTTTTGAATCCAACCGCTTATTGTAAACCTCCAATAATTCAGAATGTTATTTCAGATTACGAAATCTATCGTTATACAAAGTTTAATCAAAATCAAAAAATGTTTTTCCAAATAAAAATACGCGACTTCCGACTAATACATTTCTTAAAATTTTGTTTTCTTAAAATCGATTAAAAAAAATAAAGCCTAAAAATTTTACACCTTTCTGATAATGACAAAAAAACGGCTTGGCCGATAGTTGCGCAAAGCTAATCAACGCAAGTCTTTACCAGATACATCGAAAAGCTTTTAATTTTCCGAAATTGGTCTAGTCGTTTTTAAAAAATTGTCGACAAAAGGTCAAAAATTGGTTCACATACACACATATACATACCAAAATACAATACCAAATTTGGTCTCATTGGATGTTGAAAAGTTAAAAAATAATATAAGTTACCTTGTAATTTATTTTGTAATATAACATGTATTTAATGCAAATAAGCAAATTTGCAAATATGCAAATCTAAGTTCTTGATCTGGCACTGGTAGACCCTCAGTGCATATTGTTCTTTTTTCTGAAGAGTGTGCTGTCATAAAGCGCGCCAAATAAACTCGCAATGTCAGTCATATTCATAACATTTCATACCATAAGCTCTGTCTAAAAGCTCTGCATTTTATAGTAGTAACCAGAGAAGCTATGAGTAAAGCCAACGGGAAATGTAGTATGATAATTTATTAGTATTACTTTAGTTGGAACAGACCATAACTTTTAAATTATAATTCAATTGATCTTAAATATAATGAATATTTATTCAAAAAAATAATAAACTAGTTGAAGGTGGTTTATTGCCATAAGGGCCTAAGGCAAGTTGCAGCGACTTCTACATCTCAAAATTGTATGCATGTAGGTGTACCCAAGTGTATGCATGTATGTGTTTTCTTAAATTTGATTAAACTTATGAAGTTCTAGCAATGATTTGTTTTGCAAGAAAATTAGGAAAATGAGCAAAAAAATAAGAAGTTTCACCAAGAGGCAAGTTTATTAAAATATATTAAGTTGATGTGGTAATAAATGTTTTAGATCATAAAATATTAATAAATATACAATGTTATAAAATATTTCACTTTACCATTATAGCTCAAAAGACATTCAAAGTAATGTCAGACTAAATGTTATTTGAGAACCGAGTTTTAATAACATTTTTTCAACTTCCTTGAAAAATTTGATTTGCTAATTTCATGTTTTTCTCAACGTTTCAAGCCATCTGAATGAATCGAATGAGACCAAATTTGGAAAAAAAGTGTGTGGTGCATGTGTGTGAATAGGTTTTTTTGACGTAAAGTTTAAAACCGAAATTTCGCAAAATCG
>NW_020537758.1:57101656-57137584 GCF_003426905.1 Ctenocephalides felis
CATTTCGTCACGATACGGGACGTTCCAGCAATTTGTCTTAAGGCACGATGCTATACCCACTAGTTACTTTTTTATTCGATCTCCGGAACCGTTAGACCTGCCTTTCCAAAGGTTTAATCATATCTTAGTTTTGTCATACAAATAAAATGTATTTCAAATGGAACGATCCGTTCTCTCAAAATCTGAACTACAATTTTTTGTCTCCTTTTGCCTCGTATCACCGAACCGGGCTAGACTTGCCTTGGCCGAAAACTAATCAGCACGTCTCCTTATCAATAGGAATGGAATGTTTCTTGCATTATTAAAATCAGTTAGTTTATGCTCACGAAGTCGTCGACTAAAATTTGTATCCGCACAAACACACACATACATACATACATCAATTTTTTCTAAGTTATGCCAAAACTTAGTAAAGATGTATAAAAGTTTTCATTTCGATTTTTTTGCGATTACTATAACTTAGAGGAGTTAATCATTGCATATCTTAACGTTTACGGGTTTCTGAATATTTTGGCATATGTTGTGATAAGATAGATAGATTAAAAGTGTGTAGAAGTTTGTGATCCTCCGAAATGCTGCCGAACTCTATTAAATACACTTGCACTTTGTTTATATTTTTGAAGGACCAGATATATTTAGATAACGGCTATATCATACCGATTAAAAGATGATAAGTAGTTTAATTATTGTATATTGGAATGAAATAATACGATATTAAGATTTATAGATGATATGTTACTTAGTAGAAGTTTGAATTATTACTGACTAAAAAGATTTGCATTTTTTTTTATTTTCCTGGTTGGCCCATTTTGTGGAATTAAGCGACATCCCATTACAATTTTGGATCCAATCAATGGCTATTACTTTCATCAACCAATCAGGTATTGACCGGTGATTGCATGGTACGTAGAATTTAATCGGGTACAGGTGATCCGAGTTTTTTAGAAATATATATCAATTGCAGGATGATATATTTAAGGACAGGATGCATGACAATAATATAGATTATTTTAATTTGAAATAGTATAACAAATGATTAGGATTTATTGCTGTTATCCTGAAAAAAAAAAAATATAATTAGACCAAGGTTGGAAATGAGGCGTAAACAGCATACTTTTAAAAAATAGATACATGTATGTATTTTTATTGGTAGGGAGCATTGAAATGGAGCATCGGATTCAAATGATTTAATAAGCATCAATTTATAAAAAAAAATTTAAATACCCAAAATTATTCGGATTCTAATTATAGCTAAAATTCTAAAGTTCACTTATATACTTGTCACTAATTTAACTTAAATGCCATTAAACTAACTCCGCTTGATTAAATTTTGTTTATTTACTTTTCCTGTAAACATAAACGTCGTCATTCAATTTATAAGCTCTCATGTTTTGACTATGAAATACGAATAATAAAAGTTATAGTATTTGTAATAATATATTTAAAAATATTTAAAATTTCTTTAATATTTTCGATACGGCAAGTTACAGCAATTTGCCTTAAGGGTGTTGCGCCAAAAATTTGTCATTTTTTTCGGAATGAAAAGTAATAAAATCATGATGTTAAAGATAGTTATTTATTGTACTTGAAAGTAATAAAATAAAATATAATTGTAAAAAAAATTGAAAATGGAGGTACCACAGCCATTTCGGCGATTAGCGTCAAATCCGCAGCACGCAAAATAACTACAACAATTTTAACTTTTTTCATTTGAATTTTCAATGGTATATTTAAAATAACATTTCGAAGTGGCCATCATAGCGGATTTAAAAAATATCGATTCTTGTTTGTTTGGCGAGGCCTTTGTTCAAAATCGTTGAATTTCAATAAAAAAACGGATAGTAATTTGTTAATAATTAATGAACAAATTAACATAAATATTCAAATGAAAAAATCAATTTGTTGCAATTATTTTGCGTGCCATGTTATAATATCGTGTTATAACAAAAACGTGTTCAATATTTCGAAATAAACTATAGATAAGAAAAAATAAAAAAAATGTCAGTTTAATTTCTTTGTTATTTTCTTCCCTTGATGATTTTATATTAGAGCGTCCTACTTTTGGCGCATCCGTCAAAGACTTTTCGGCATGCAAGCCGTTTATAATCGACTTCAAGACAAAAATTACATGTTTAGATGCCAATATAAATCCCCAAGACTATTATCATTATAAAATATTGATTAGACCATCGTTGAAATTATCCCCAGCAATATTAGCCCCAATATAGTCAATCGTTATATGTGTTGACTCTGCACTGATCATCTATTGGTTGAAAATGCTTTAGCAGTTTATTCATACAATATAAATGTTTACTAATAACATATATTAATATAATCCAGATGATACATGTTATAATTTTTTTATAATATTTTTTGTTAATGAGAGCGGTGTTGGCGCAGTCCGACGCGTATAGAAAAAAGCTCATAATTACAAGCAGGGCCAGATTTAGAAATTTGGCGCCCAGGGGCACTGACAAAAATGACGCCCCATCCCTGAAATTTTACGAATTTTCGAACTTTTTTTTAAAGCAATCGCGCTACTTCAGCTGCGAGGGACAAAATATATCGCAATTTTTTTTCTAACGGATAAACAATGTTACAGAACTTATATAAATGTCAACAAAGTTTATACTTATTATTATAATATCTTTAAAATATCTGATAATTTAATGTCCATATGTCTTATGATCACTTTTGTCCGCCAAATGTTTCTTTTTCAAATTTTCTTATTGGATCATCAAAACCGGTAAACCTGCCCCCCAGAAATTTAAGCAGTTATTTATTCTGTAATTTTTTTGAATGTTATTGGACGCTTTTTTCTCAAAAACTGAATTGTCATTTTTAGCATTTTGGTCCGTATCTTCAAAACAGTTGGACCTGCCTTGACCAACAACTAATCAGTAAGTTTCCTTATTAATAGAAATTGAATCATAAATCGGTTGATCCGTGTTCTCGAATTAATTAAAAAATATTAGATTTGTATTGTTGGGGAGACGTGCTCATTAGTTTTTGGTACAGGCATTTCTTGTCTGAAATAGCTACGCAGCACGATTGCTTTGCAAAGAGTTCATAATTTTCGAAAAATTTCAAAATACATAAAATGTGTTTTAAAAGCTTTTTTTACATTTTTCAAAAAATTTTAAAGCTCTTTATAAAATGTAAATTTCAATACGGGATGTTTCAGTAATTTTTCTTAAGGCACAATACCATGAGTCACTGGTTCTAATTTTTTTTCGACGCTATAAGCTTGGAAGTGCACAAATTCGTCATTTTAAGAGGTCTCGAGAACTGAAGAACATATTTTTCTTAAGCTTGTTTACGGATATTTATATTAGTCAAATTGCCAAATTTGATAACTTATTAACCAATTTTAAAGTTTACGTTCGGAGAGGGAGGCAATGCAAAATAATAAATTTTAGTTATCGGTTATTTCAACCCAAATTTTGCATTGCAATTGTATTATGTTTTGTTAATTATATTTTTTGAAATAAAAAATGTTGTTAAAAAAAGTTGATTATATTGTATAGAATTTCCAATTTTGCCGCCCCCCAAAATTTGCCGCCCCGATACAGTAGGGATTTACAGTAGCCCCGATTGCCCCTACTGTAAATCCAGCACTGATTACAAGTAAAAGAAGAAAATGTCACTCATAAAATTCCTCATATTCTAAAAGGTTCAAAGTATATTTTAAGCCTAAATTTTTTTATAGTTTTTCGAAAAATCTACAGTTGTTTAAACCCTTAAGTAAGCGCTGCTGGTATAATTATATTGAATGGAAATTTTTACCATATCTCATACTAAATTAGAATTTGAGTTATATTCAGTTTATATTCAAAGGAACTGCACTCACCGAAATGAAAACTTCTTCGGCCTGCTGCAGTATAGCAATCCTCGACCATCCAAACTTCTCCATTAGTTTGATCCTCGTCGGGTTGTGCACCGTAGCGGACGGATGCGTCCGAAACAGAGTTGGAAAACGCCGCCTGTCCGACAAGGCCGGAGATGAAGCCCCATAGCACAACTAGAACAATGTAATAATGTAATAATACACACGTCAGCAAACTTAGATTCAATATAACTAAGAACTTAATGCATAATGGTATGTCTCTGTCACCGTAGAATTTTTTATTTGATTTTCTTACAAGTAGCTTTTATTTTTATCATATAAACAAAAAAAAGTATATTTAAGATTGTGTTGATAGATGTAGCAATCAGTTGTCACAGCTCAGCGTTTCAATATGCAATTACAAAGGCTCCGCAATTTGACTTTGAGCAATTATATTGTCAAAATCAAATCAATTACATCACAACAAATTACACATATCATCTAATTCATCATTGCAGAAGTGTTTTTTTGCGGTTTTTCAAAAGTTTGTCACCTGATCCTTTGAACCCCAAATGGTATTTTCATTTACCATAGACTTATATTTTAAAGTAAAACTTTTTTAGGCGCGACTAGGGTGTAAATCCGTACAAATGCAACAGAAGTCCGTTACGCCCAAACTGTTCATCACTCGCTCCCGATGAGATCATTTCTATACGGGCCAATTGTGATTAGTTGTCGTTTATGTAAATAGAGATCTATCGTTGCATGCGTACCGACATCAACGTTGCATGCGTACCGGCATCAATGTTATATGCCGTACCGATATCAACAAGAAAATCGGCATAGATAAATAAACATTTTAAAATTATATCGTAGTACAAATCTTGATTTAATAAAAAATGCCTGAATCAAAAGAATATTTTACCCTGTTCCTTAAAAATAATTATACGTAAAATGATAATCGTAAGTTAATTGATTAGAAATTATTTCTATATTATTCGTAGTTTCCATAAATCTTTGAAGTTATTGAAATGGAAAATATTTTTTAGGCAAGACAGATATTACAGCTGTTCAAAGAATGAGATTATATCGCCAGCAAAAAAGTAAAAAAAAAACAAGCAGTCAATGAATGTATGGATGTTAATTTTAATTGCAAGAAGTTCTTCAAACACAATTACATGATGAGTGAAGTTGCGAAAACAATATTTGTTTAGGCGTTGTTCAACATAATCCACTGTGTGAACGAATATTGTAGAATTTATTAATCAGCAATTACTTCATTTCTCTAATAAAGGTTCATTTCTAAATGCTAATTGCAATGACAAACCGATCAAGTCTGTTTTAAATATTGTTATTAAATATTATACATATTTTAATGCTATTATAAATATATAATTTACAACTTATCATTATATAGATGTGTATAATGGTTGACACTAATAAATGTGTGCATCACGAGTATTACCATATTACTAATAAACATTATTTAAGATTGTTTTATGATGTATTTATTTTTACTTAAATGCCATCTTGTACTGCTTGTACAGTAGCAAATGAGTTTTACTTCAATCGCGAGTGAACCCTACGCGCACTCTTTTTTCAAAATATTTATTGCTTTTGTTAACTTACTTTACTGTTTTTTTTACTATTTTTTTATTTTTTGCATCTTTGTCAGAACAAAGGTTCAACTTGTTCTTAATACCCCACCTACTCGTAAACTTTTATTGAGGTTATACAAAATAAACTGCTGAATCCAACTTAAAAATAACGCCCTTATATAATAAGTAAATATTGTGTACTTTAAAGTTATATAAAGGTCTTGTAAACTAAAGAGCATTGCTCACAACCAAAAAAAAACTTTTAAGAGTAACTTTTAAGAATAAATAATAAAAAAGAATTAAAAAAAACTTTAGTTTTGGATTTTCAAACATTGCCATTTATCTTTCGATAGCGACGTTGTTAAAATTAAAGTGATGGCTTATACATTTTTTCCCACTACTTTCAAATATTGTTGTTAAAAAATTCTTGTTTTTGAGATATCGGTGGTTCCATTTGCATTTTACAGATATATTTTAATATATTAAAGAGGTTTCACGAAACAATAGCTATATAAGTCTTTTTAAACAATGCTTTTTGGTCATTTGATACAACAATAGAATTAAAAAATTTAATATAAATAGCTTTAATCTAAGAGTTGCTAAAGAATTTTGTATATTTTTGTATAGAAATGTGTATCAACTCTTACTACAATGCTATGGTAAGCACTTCTAAGCATCTCTGCTATTTAGTTGATCACAATAATATGTTTCTTGAAATTAAATTTATAATATTTACAAAGATCACACTGCATACAAGTCTAATGTGGAACTTATTGATAACTATTCGTCAGAAGAAATCAACTTCAGAGGTGTAATAACTAGTGATTTAATTTATTACTTATAAAATTGCTTTTGAATCAATACACATTATAAAACAATTCAATAACGTATACGGTATAGGTATATATACCTTAGGTTTTAGGTATATATACCTAAAAATTATATTCAGACATTTAAACTAAACAACAGTGCTCGAAACTAAAACAACTAACAACGAAATGACAATGACAATGTTTATTTCGTGCTAGCATATGCCTCATTTGAGCGAATATTTAGCAAAATGCCTCATTTAATTTTTCAACAAGCTTAATTTATAACCGTATTTAAACAACGAAACCAGTTAATTTTTTATAATTTGAACTGCAATTTCCGAACATAAATGCAGTATTATAGAAGAATAGAAATACATTATGTTTAAAGACAAGTTGCTGAAACTTGCCTATTGAAAAAAGAATATAATGAGTATTTGCATTTTTTACAATTTATATTTAATTATCTCCGTCGCTATTTGATACATATGAATTTCTAAATAAATTACTATCATATCAAATAACAATAAATAACAATAGCAACACATTCATTTTTTTTTAAAATAATAATGACTCAAAAACAAGAATCAGAATTATTTTAACTGAAATTTCCAGTAGATTATAAAAGTGGGTATTATACATTATAGTTCTCGTATTAAATACGAAAAACACAGAGCATTACGCAACTCGTAAAGGCATTAGCAAAAGCTGGAGCTTTGTCATCTTTAACGATGTCGTAAAAATGTCTTGAAGGCCCGCTGTCCCTTATATATTATTTTGTTTACATCCGTCATCAAATAATTCGGCTTTTATATCATTCCGGGGTATATGATGCCCGCAATCGCGTTTCACGAGCTTTGTACAGAGAGGAATGGGAATTCGAAAATATCCATAGAAATTTTAACATATGGTTGGCTTTGTTCGATGTAATAGGTTTCAAAAAAGGCAGGGTGATTTTAGTATTTATATGTAAATCTGCAAACAAAACACCAATAACAACGGTGGTATATTTACACAAACAATGGGGAATAAATAAAAAATTAGGAAAGCAAATATATCACAATTTTCTGAATCGGAGTAACATCGCATAAATCTAAAATATTTTATCATTAACAGTAATAATAAAATATTATTCTTTAATATTGTGCCGTATCTGATTTTGCTGATGTTTTTTTAACTTCCCGTAGGGTAAGTTATTGTAATCGTACAAAAATCGAAATTGAAAGTTTTTACATTTCTTCACGTTTTGAAGGTTTCTGAATATTTTGGCATACCTCAGAAAAAATGAATGTGTGTGTATATATGTATGTATACAATTTTTTGTCCACATTTTGGGGCGCACGGATCAACCGATTTGAATAATTCAAAATACATTCGTTTCCTATTAATAGAGAGATGTGCTGATTAGTTTTTGGCAAAGGCACGTCCAGCTTTTTCGAAAATAAGAAGCAAAGAGTGCAGAAAATAGAAATCGATTTTTTGAGAGATCGGAGCATCGATTTGAATGATCCAAAAAACATTCAATTAGTAATGACGGGGAAAAGAGGTGATTAGGCAGATTTAGCGATTTCGGAGATAAATGTGCAGAAAATGGCAGTTTTTGAGAGAACTAAGCGTCTGATTTGAATGATTCAAAGAATTTTCTGCTTGTTTAAACAAAATAATTGCTTTTGAAAAAAAAATTTATTTCAATTTTTTTTTCAAACTTTTTTTTTCAAAAAATATTTTTTTTTGTATATAGAACATAATTCTGATTTTAATTGTAATTTTGACTTGAGTTCTAATATACTTTAAATAAATATTTTCAACTTTGCAATTCAATTTATATAATTCTTATAAATATTCGACAATGTTAAAATATTTATTTATGATAATCTATTTGATAACATTCAATATTCCTCGAACATTTCGATACGGTACGGGAAGTTCTAGCAATTTTCATTAAGGCACGATGCCATACACACCACTAGTTTCTAATTTTTTTTTGTTCTGCTATATTTGCAAAATTTGTAATCTAATCCATTTTACCCCATAGCTCACTTAGAAAAGATAGCCAAATTGCAAGAAGATCCACTATTTAATTTTAAAATTTTACGCAAGAATAGCTATATTATATAATATATGCAATGCTATTTATTAAGCTGCACAACAAAACTAGAGTTATAATCTTTATCAACTCTTACTAAGACTATAAATCTTGCCTTGGGAGGTCTGTTTAATTTATCATGATCAGTCTTATTGTTCCTTGAAATACATTTCTTACAAATAAGGTAAACATATTTCCATTTGAAATATACAATTCATTGAAATATTTTTTACAAGGACACAACTGTATACATTTTCATTGAAAACGATTTCCTATTGATATCTTTAAAATATACTTATAATATCTGTAATTGTATAAATCAAATTGTTTAATACATTTCATTTCATCCTTTTCGTGTTCTGAAAATGTATTTTATTCAAGTGCGGATGTAAACTGTAATCAATAGCTATTAACGCATCAATAAAGAACGTATTAGATTCTGATCAGAATCGCTCAAGCACGCAGCAAAATTTTAAATTTTGATAAATTTTTTAATCCAACCGCTTATATTGTAAACCTCCAATAATTCAGAATGTTATTTCAGACTATGAAATCTATCGTTATACAAAGTTTAATCAAAATCAAAAAATGTTTTTCAAAATCAAAAATACGCGACTTCCGACTAATACATTTCAAACAGTTTTTGTTTTCTTGAAATCGATTAAAAAAAAATAAAGCCTAAAAATTTTACACCTTTCTGATAATGACAAAAAAACGGCTTGGCCGATAGTTGCGCAAAGCTAATCAACGCAAGTCCTTACCAGATACATCGAAAAGCTTTTAATTTTTCGAAATTGGTCTAGTCGTTTTTAAAAAATTGTCGACAAAAGGTCAAAAATTGGTTCACATACACACATATACATACCAAAATACAATACCAAATTTGGTCTCATTAGATGTTAAAAAGTTAAAAAATAGTATAAGTTACCTTCTAATTTATTTTGTAATAAAATATGTATTTAATGCAAATAAGCAAATTTGCAAATATGCAAATCTAAGTTCTTGATCTGGCACTGGTAGACCCTCAGTGCATATTGTTCATTTTTCTGAGGAGTGTGCTGTCATAAAGCGCGCCAAATAAACTCGCAATGTCAGTCATATTCATAACATTTCGTACCATAAGCTCTGTCTAAAAGCTCTGCATTTTGTAGTAGTAACCAGAGAAGCTATGAGTAAAGCCAACGGGAAATGTAGTATGATAATTTACTAGTATTACTTTAGTTGGAACAGATCATAATTTCAAATTTTAAATTATAATTCAATTGATCTTAAATAAATTGAATATTTATTCAAAAAAATAATAAACTAGTTGAAAGTGGTTTATTGCCATAAGGGCCTAAGGCAAGTTGCAGCGACTTCTACATCTTAAGTTATTTTTTGTCATTGGACACCCAAGTTGTATTCATGTATATGTTTTCTTAAATTTGATTAAACTTATGAAGTTCTAGCAATGATTTGTTTTGCAAGAAAATTAGGAAAATGAGCAAAAAAATAAGAAGTTTCACCAGGAGGCAAGTTTATTGCTTATTTGTTGACTTTGTATACACGTGCATTAGTCAATTAGCAGGCAAGTTGCATAAACTTCTCAATAGGTATACATAATCCACTTATTAAATAAGAATTGAAATTTAGCTACTTAGATAGAATTTGATCAGCTGTTTAATTCAAAAATAAAATTTTCGCTTCCATTAAAAATGAATCAATGAAATTTCCAAACAAAGTTTTTCAAACACACTTATAATATCTGTAATTGTATGAATTAAATTAGTTTGTTCAACACAATTTATTTTATGCATTAAGGGCTCTCAAAATGTACTTTATTCAAGAGCGGATGTTAGCTGTAATCAGTTACATAACAAGTGAAATACTACAGGACGTGCATATGCTTCGGCTGATAGATACATTCTGAATTTTGATGATTTTTTATAATTAAACCTCTTATCGTAAGCCTATAATATTTTAGGAGATTATTTCAGACTACAATATCCATCATCATACAAAGTTTCATTAAAATTGACAAAAAAATTAATGTTTAATCACGAACAAACGATCCGAACGATCGTTACCAAACCTAATCAACGCGATTTCGAACAAATATCTTTCCAATAGTTTATGAAGCTGAAATGTGAACAAAAAACATACCTTTTCTTATTGATTACATAAAAGCTATAAATGGATGGATTTAAAATTTTTAAAATCAGTCCAGCCGGTTCTGAGAAAACATCGACGAAAGGTCAAAAACACATATACATCTTTCAAATTTAGTCTCATTAGATTTAGAATGACCTGAAACGCCAAGAAATTTTTTTCGCATAAAACATAAGCAATTATCCTTTGGGAAGTTAATACAAACTTTTTTAGTGAATTTTGACCTATTGCAGCAATAATAATGCATATTGCTTCGTTTCACGTATTGATTACATAATACACGTATTGTTTTGCAATCAAATATTAAACAAAAACTCTGATTTGGTTTTTCGCGTATGAAATAAACTTTCGTTTTAGCATAAAATTATAAATCCAATCGTTTATCACCCATGGCGGGCATGCAAAAATATATTAAGTTTGATGTGGTAATAAATGTTTACATTAGATCATAAAAATATTTAATAAATCATACAATGTTATAAAATATTTCACTTTACCATTATAGCTCAAAGTAATGTCAGACTAAATGTTATTTGAGAACCGAGTTTTAATACATTTTTTCAACTTTTTTGAAAAATTAGCCATTCTGAATCGAATGAGACCAAATTTGGAAAAAGTATGTGTGCGTGAATAGGTTTTTTGACTTGACTTTTTGACTCGAGTCAAAAACCGAAATTTCGCAAAATCGATTTAAAAAATTTAAAAGCCATTCGATGCCAGAAAAGTGAAAAATTTTTCGTCCACGTTTTAGCCTACAGTTTGGAATCGATCTTGAAAATTCAAAGACCGTTCGAAACATATTGATCGGGAATCGTGCTGATGAGTTTTTGGTAGAGATCGGCCGGGCCGTTTTCTTGTAATAATGTTCAAAAATTTTTTTCGATGAATTTTATGATTTTACCAAACCCATAATCGTATAGATCATACTCAAATATTACGGCCCTACGACAAATAGTTTAACTTTAAAAATTCGTTAAAGATTGCAATAATTAGTATCGTTTTTTTGGCATTTGTCAAAATTAGATCTTTCATCGAAGTTTTCTCAAAAACACCGGAACCGATTTCAGAATTTTAAAGGCCATTTTGAATTATCTCAATGAGGATTATCATTTGTCAGTTGTGTGCTATGATTCTTTGTGATTTGAAAAGCATTTCTTTCACATTTATGCTCATACTACCGAATCGATTTTAAAAAATCCAAAACTGTTTCAAAGATACTAGTTGGGAATGATACTGACTAGTTTTAGGTGAAAATATACCGAGCCATTTTCTTGTAATTAACTGTTGAAAAAAAATTTAAGCCGATTTTTATGAAACTTTCTTTGGCGATTTATATCATGGTCTTATAGAACTTACTGAAATATTACGGCCTTACAACAAGTATGTAGTTTAATTTTAAAAAATTGTCAAAGTTTGAGAAAATGAGTAGTGTTTTCAATGTTTGTTAAAATTAAAATTAGACGATTTACTTGGTCTAGCGATAGAGAACCTAGTTTTAATAAACATACTAAAACATTATAGTCATACGGAAATTGGTTCAATTATAAAAAAATATTGAATATTGAAAATTCGCTTTCAGAAAATACTTCTACCGGGTTAACGTGTTCGATTTTTTAATAATGTGTAATAAATCCACTTCGAATACTTTGAACCACTCATAAATTAATTTATTCTATATTATTATTTATTTATTATATATCATGGATTAAATCGATTAAATAATCACATATCGAGAACTGAACGCTATTAAACGGTAGGAGTAGTAATTGGGATATTGCAGCAATGCTGGATTAAGGGCCATTTTCACTTGGAAACATATTAATATCTATCTTTCCAAATGAGAATCGTTATCACAGCTGCTTGACAACACGTTGCTCGAAGTGGGTATCGAACCCGGGACCTCTGATCCAAGTCCCGTCGCTCTTAACCGCTTGTTTATGGGTAAGCTTCAATAACAAATTTATCAAAACAATTTTATTAATAGAGTTCGTTTCTTGCAATTACTAAATACACTATACTGATTAAAAATTCATTTACTATGAACTACTATATTATACAATATTGCATATCATTGATAAATATGAGTTCTGAATAACATAAAACGACTCAATCGAATGAATATTTTTGTTATGCATGGAGAAATATTTATTCACTTTACATTTCAATAATTTCATCTATCTGACCCAATAGAATATGCAAATTTTGCTCTTAGGCTGGTTGCAAAAACAAAAAATGAGATTTAGTTCATTAGTTAATATTATCAACTATCCATTGCGAAAATGAAGATTTTTCTTTTACTGAAAACCAATCAACGCAATTATAAATATGTTTCAAATAAATTTATATACATGCATATTCATTTTATGAGCACGATTCCTTTACACCAATGTCTTTCGACCAGTTTTTGAATTTTTAAAATAAATTCCAGATTTTATGCTGAAACATGAAATTTTTTTATTATAGTTTTCTGTTAATTATACGGTTAAATCTATTGATTACCCTTATAAAGTTACTAAGAATGTATTTTTGAAATCAGTCCAGCCGTTTTTGAGGAAATATCACCAGAAGGCCAAAAATTGACTCATACACACACATAAATTTGATCTACAGTTTAGAAGACTCTAGTCTAAACGATTAGAAATTACTTGAATCGTCGAGAAAACAAAGTTAGCAAGTCGGATTTTTATGTGAAAACATAACTTCTTCGGAAAACTAAGATTAACATGACATAAGATTATCGCGTAAAAGTTTATACAAATATTTATGTATCATCATGTATGTATAAGGTTGTTCGGAAAATCACTTTGTTTTTTACTACCAGAATTTAACTATTTTATTTTGAAACTAACAGCACACTTCCGCTCTATAATTATCATTTGATTTGAAAATTTATATTTTAAGGCTTGTGTGTAAAAAATTATAATCACTTACCCGCAGTAGTTTTTGGATGGTGACATTTTGAATACGGAAATAATTAAGCAATATTTTCTCTTTAGCTATAGAAAAGGTAAAAATACTGTTTAAGTCAAAATAAAATTAACTGATGTGTATGGAAATGACGTGCTAATAGTACGACAGTGACAAAATTGGTTTGCTAAATTTTATTCCTGGTATCTTGATGTCCAAGTCCAAGACCAAAATGTACTGTTGAAGCTGATAAAGACGCGAGAAAGGCATTAATTGATGCAAACCGGCGAAAACCAATGGATGAGGTCCCATTGAATTAAAGTTTATCAAATTTAACAGTTTAAGACGACTCAAAAGGTCTGAGATTTTCGAAGCTCAATGTATGGTTTTCATAGCAAGAAACAGTGTGTCGTCGCACTGGCGTCCGCAATTCGTCTCTGAAAAGTCTTGAAAATTATCAGGTTTTGAAGTGAATTGACACTAGGAATGTCAAGTGGAATGTATAGAATACAATACACGCAATGGTCCATGGAACAAAAAAGAACCTGCTCAAAATAGGCGCAAAGCTGAAATTTTCTAGAAAAAGGTGATGCAGTATGTTTGGTAAGATTTCAAATGAGTTGTTAATTTTTCTGCTTTTACAGGACGATGTCACGGTTAATTTGGATGCCTTATGTCATCAGCTGGAGAAACCAAATTATATACTTCAATAGAAATGGTCAGAATTAACCCACAAGCAAAGTATTTCCATGCTTCATGACCACGCAAAACCAAAGCCAAAAGCTCCTGCAGCTTGAATGAGACCCAATGATACATGCAGCTTGAATGAGACCCAATGATACATTCATAATATTCTCCAAACCTGCCTTCATCGGACCATTATTTGTTCCGGCAGCAAAAAATTAGGCTGTAAAACCTTTACCTCAAATCAGCATGTCAAAAAGCACTTTGATCAGTAACGATCCAAATATTTAGGATCTCGGAATTATGGTAATACCAGAAATGTGACAAATGATATTCCAACAAAACTGTGAACACATATGTGGGGATCAAGCAGGCTAGTCATGAAATGATTAGAAAAACAATTGGACTTGTCATATTTTTCATATCAGTAATATTTTATAATAAATGAAATTTATATATTTTTATACGATGGGAGTTTATACTTTTATATTAATTACCATTCCCACAGTGGTGACCTACGACGATTGAAATGAAAACAAAGGAGTTTTTTTCGAGGATTTAAGAAATATAGATTTTGACGCAGCATCATAATCACTGGTCTTCAGAGACGACTTATAAGGTACGTCCAGTCCTCGGTTCATCATAGTTAACGCACTTACTATCTGGACCGGACTTTTGTGGTTACTCGGCTGGTATACCCAGACCTCAGTGTTTATTGCGGACAGAAAAAAATAATTTGGAGCCTAAACTTTTCATTCGGATGCAATTCAACCTCTCCTTGTCCGTTAACTGAACAAATCGTCTTTTGATGCTACCTCCCATTATCGGTGACAGCGACGAGTCAAAACAAAATTTGACATAAATTATTTATTGGATTCCACATTTCTGGACTCTTATTTTAAAGAAACCAATGATCCTGATTTGGATAAAGAGCCAACTTCTTTCTCTGATAAGAACCCATCAGATACGAATGCAATGCCTGCAGAAATGGAAACTGTACCCATAAATAACGTTTTCAAACATTAAGTAATTCTGATATAACTAATACCAATTAGATCGAGGCTGAATTTTAGAAGTTCACCGACACCGAGGTTCAGGAAATTTTTCACACATAATTTATTAAAGTATTGGTTATTGTACGAAAATTACGTGCCAAAATATCTATAACTATGGTGGTAACAAAGTGTACGGCATCGTGCCTTAAAGCAAATTATGGTAACGAAATGTTTGAGTAATATTCAATGTTTTCAAATAGATTATTATAAATACTGTAGAATATTTATAAAAATGATATAAACTGAATTGCAAAGTTAAAATTATTTGTTTGAAGTAAGTATATTAGAACTTTATAGTCATACGGGAAGTTAATAATCGATCTATAAGTAAGTAACAGTTATATCTTTGGACCATATCTCAAAATCAGTATAGTTTACCTGATATATCGACTAAGTCTACTACACAAATTAAAAGATATATCTTGTGAGATTTATTGAATTCTAACCAGATTCAAAGATATTCCAGAATAATCAAAAAGTATCAAATCCTGCATAATAACAGAATTTAATAAATTTTATTAGTTTTAAACCTTTAGTTTTTATTAACTTACCCTTTGGCGACCTAATAATATCTAGTACCTGTAAGTTCACAAAGCTATTGCCATGGCAAAGTTTAAATCTATTCTGCATTAACCTAAATCTACATAAGTCTGAATAAACCTAGATTCACCTATGCACACAGACCATGTTGTTTTGCAATTAAATCTAAAAGCAATAAGTTAAAATTGTATTCCATAACTCACCACCACCAGATTCCACATTTTGGCGGCTTCCGCGACGGTCGTGCAAACAGTGCTGCAGCCGGCGAGCAGCATAAGTTTGTTGGGCTTGTTGTATAACAGATTATACATGACGCTTGCCCCCAGACCGGGTTCGCACTGAAAACAATACAGAAACCATATTATAGTGTGTTTAGTTCCAACCCAAAACATGAGATAACATATACACTAATCAGAATTGATTTATATCCCACAATTAGGCGAAACAAGTTTATTATTCTTCGCTATGAAGGACTGGATAAAGCGGAAGATAGATAGATATATAAATTAAGATATATATATATATATATATATATATACAGAGCCCGATTTAGAAATTTGGCGCCCCGGGGCACTGACAAAAATGCCGCCCCATCTCTGAAATTTTACGAACTTTCGAACTTTTTTTAAAGCAATCGCGCTGATTCAGCTGCGTAGGGACAAAATATAGGATATAACCCATATAAATATAAACAAAATTTATACTTTTTATTAAAATATTTTTAAAATATCTGATAATTTGATATGCATATGTCTTATGATCACTTTTGTCCACCAGATGTTTCTTTTTCAAATTTTTTTATTGGATCATCGAAACCGCTAAACCTGCCTCCCACAAATTTAAGCAGTTATTTATTCTATAAATATTTTTAATAAAATTGGATGCTTTTTTTTCTCAACAACTAAATTATCATTTTTGCCATTTTGGCCCGTATCTTCAAAGTAGTTGGACCTGCCTTGGCCAATAACTAATCAGCACGTCTCCTTAATAATAGGAATTGAATCATTTAAACCGGTTGATCCGTGTTCACTTGAATAATTAAAAAATATTAGATTTGTATTAATGGGGAGACGTGCTGATTGGTTTTTGGCACGAGATTTGATATTTCTTCTCTGAAACAGCTACGCAACGCGATTGCTTTGCAAAAAGTTCATAATATTCAAAAAATTTAAAAATACAAAAAATGTGTTTTAAAGTCAATTTTTTTCATTATCAATTTTTTTCAATTTTAAAACTCTTTATAAAATGTAATTTTCAGTACGGGACGTTTCAATAATTTGTCTTAAGGCACAATGCCATGCGTCACTAGTTTACATTTTTTTTTAACGCTATAAGCTTGGAAGTGCAGAAATTCGTCATTTTAAGAAGGCTCGAGAACTGAAGAAAATTTTTTTCTTAAACTTTCAGCTTGTTTACGGATCTTTATATTAGCCAAATTGACAAATTTGATAATGACCTATTAACCAATTTGATAATTTACGTTCTGAGAGGGAGGCAAGGCAAAATAATAAATTATAATAATCGGTTATTTCAACCCAAATTTTGCATTGCAATCGTATTATGTTTTATTAATTATTTTTCTTGAAATAAAAAATGTTGTTAAAAAAAAGTTGATTATATTGTATAGAATTTTTTTTCACTATCCAAATTTTGCCGTCCCCAAAAATTCGCCGCCCTGGGCAGTAGCCCCGATTGCCCCTACTGTAAATCCAGCACTGTATATATATATATATATATATATATATATATATGTTACGGAAAATGTGCACATTCACCGCTGAATGTGCACCGCTGAATGTGCACCGCTGAATGTGCACATTCCCCAAAACGCTAGTTGAATGTGGAGTTCTCAAACAAACAAATTATATGAATGGTGTACGTGCGTACTTGGAGCGGTCTCATGAACATCTTGCGTATTTGGCGCATGTGCACTAAATAGTTAATCAGTTAATAGTTAAGTAGTTATAGTGGAAAGTGAATAATTAATATTAAATAGTAAATAGTTAATAGTGAATTGTTAGTTAAATAGTGAATAGTGATAACTGAATAGTTAAATAGTTAGTAGTTGAATAGTGAATAATAATAAATGAATAGTTATTAGTAAATAGTGAATTAAGATTAGTTGAATTGTGGATAGTTAAATAGTAAATAGTGAAAAGTTAATAGTTAACAGGTAAATAGTTGAATAGTGAATAGTGATAACTGAATAATTAGTCGTATATAGGGAATAGTGATAACTGAATAGTTAATAGTAAATAGTGAATAGTGAATAGTTAATAGTTAATAGTGAATATTTGAAGAGTAAAATAGTGAATAGTAAATAGTGATAACTGCATAGTTAATAGTAAATAGTGAGTAGATAATAGCACATAGTGAATAAATATTAGTAAATACTGAATTAAGAATAGTTAAATAGGTAATAGTTAATGGTTAAATAGTTAATAGTTATTATTAAAATAAATAATAGTTTATAGTTAATAGTTACTAGTGAATAATAAATAATGGATATTAATATGCATATGACTAAAATAAATGATAAAAATATAAATATAAATAAATGAATTATTATTTCCACCCGCACGTGCGTACGAGCCTGAGTTGAACTCACATTCGCCAATTGAGCCAATAAATGTGCACTTTCACCGGTGACTGTGTACATTCACCGAAATATGCACATTTACCGTAACATATATATATATATATATATATATGTATATACTAGCTGACCCGGAAAACGTTGTTTTGCTAGTAAAGTATATTCTAAACAATTCCTAGAGAATCAAAAAAAAAAAACTTTGAATGTATAAGGATGTGTTGTTTGAATGCTATATGTACAATAAAGTATAATAAAACCCCAATGAAACATATGAACCATATAGTTCATATCATCTACTTATTTTATTTTTTATAAAGATCACACTGCATACATCTTTCGTATAGAACGTCGTCAGGTTAATTCATCGTCAGAGTTGTAATATCTGTTAACTTAAAGTATTTTTTGTAAAATTAAATCATTTACTCAGTAAAAAGTAAAAATCATTTACTATTTTCTTATTGCTTCCACCTTGCCAGTCTAAAAATTTACGTGGTTCCTTTTACTTAAAATACATGAATGCTATTCTAGACATTATATAATAAAATTGTTAAGCGCAGAACTGAAAATACTACTAAAATACTTTTTTTTGGAGAATTGACAATATAGCAATGCATCTTGTGATAAAAAGTCGCTTTAATGCGATATGTGGTTTTTGAGTTAATTGGTGGCGGACCATTTTACCCGCAGGTTTAACCAACCTCTACCCTATTTTCTTATATATAAAAATGGATCTGTCGATGAAATGATCCGCTAAAACTCGAAAACGGCTAAGCCGATTTGGCCTTTTATATATCTACTTTTTTGAAATGTTAATATAAAAATGTATCTTTTGGCGTTGTAGCATTCTTTTTTTTTTGCAAATTATATTTTTCTCAAACACGGTGCTCTGAAAGATCTCATTTATATAATTATATATTCATTGGCATTAATCAACCATTTTCTAGGTTATATATTATTTTTTATTTATGTTATTTCAATTCAGAACCTAAATTTGGTATCGATCAAAGGAACATTTTGTCGAATAACATTTTCCCAGTTATAATTTCCCACAATTTATCGAAGAATAGATAGTAATATATGAAGGTCCGGGTTTAAAAAGGTCCACCACCGATGTGTCAGAAACCAGTAAAGTTAAGCATTGTTTAATAACATTATTTGAAAGTAGAGGGAAAAAGATGTATAACTAGCTATAACCTTGATTCTTATGACTTTGCTATCGGGAAATAAACGGTAATCTTTAGTGTTTTAGCATTAGTTAAAAATGTAATTATTTTGTAAATTTTTTTATAAGCTCAGTAGTATTATTTACAATTATACACAAAATGCAGAATCCAAAAAGAATCTGAAAAACTTGAAACGTAATCAATAAGTCGAAGAACTAAAAAATACTTGGATTAGATTATATCATGTTTTCTATAAGAAGTGTATAAAAGTTTCAGTTTGACTGTATTGACAAATTATAGACAATTTATTGTAAATTAACTTCCCGTGGGGTAAGTTATTGTAACAGTCAAAAAATCGAAAATAAAAATGTTTGCATATTTTTACGTTTTAGAGGTTTCTGAATATTTTGACAAAACTTATAGAAAATTAATGTATGTATGTGTGTGTGTGGGTATGTATGGACTCATTTTTTCGACCACATTTTCTGGCGCACGGACCGATTTGATAAATTCAAAAAACATTCGATTGCTATTGATAGGGTGACTTGCTGACTAGTTTTGGGCGAACACAGGTCCAGCCGTTTCATAGGTACGGAGCAGAAAATGAAAATCAAGTTCTTGAGACAACGGAGCATCCTATTTTAATGATTTAAAAAGCATTTAATTCGTAATTATGGGGAGAAGTAATGATTAGATTTTAGCAAAGGCAGATACTGGCGTTTTCGAGATACGTAAGCTTTTTGAGAAAATGAAACATCTGATTGGAATGATTTAAAAAACTTTCTACTTCTTTTGACGATACGATATTGCATTTGCGGATAGAAAAAAACATTTTTTCAAAATTTAAATTTCAATATTTAAAAAAATATTTTATAATTTCGAAAATGATTTGGATTTTAATTTTAATTCTAGCTAAAATTCTAAAGCTCACAAATATAAACAGTGTTATCTCTGTGAAAAATGTACCCATAAAACTTATATTTCGCATTGATTGAATAATGTAGCCCACTTATGGGGTGAAAAAGACCACATGATAAATTTTTGAAAAATAGGAAAAAACATTTCTTAAATGCAGATTTAGCTGAGAGTTTCACTGAACATAGCCAGATAGTTATTTGTTTAATATATGTCATTTGTTGTGATATTATTGCTTTGGTTTTTTATAATATAATTGCTCAAAGTCAAATTGAACTTTTGTGTCCCGCCCTACCCTATTTATTATAAAATTGAAAAAAAAATATTAAAATGTAGAAAATGTTGCCCTATTCACTCCTTACAGAGAAACCACACCCACATCTTTGCTGTAAACGCAATTCAGAACTTCAAGCCATTGATTTAAAACAAATTCATGTCTGAAAAGTCGTATTTGTGTATTTTATAAATCTATTCAGGATCTTGCTGAATAATGAAATAACAGACATTAATAGGAGAGAAGGTAAAACGTTATTACAAAAGCGCTGATCGAGTGTTTTAATGAAAATACTCGAGAACGAAAACAAGAAGAAATAACAAGTCGAATGAGCTTGTTACACAACAAGGATTTCTTACTATAAAGGACCGTTCAGTTATTGTGACACCATTGGCAGAATGTTTACGGAACTCTAAAAACAAATGAAAAAGTTTTCCCTCTGTTTGGTGAAATAAGTTTTAACAATATTTTCCGATGTCGACTATACTAAACTGTTTCGTAAGTTCTCACAAAACGTATAATAAAAAAGTTATAGTTTGAACACATGTGTTCACTAGTATAAATATGCTAATTTCTAATTCAAACCATTTTACTTATATATAAACTGGTTCTAGCCGACCATGCGTTGCTGTGTTAAACATATAATTAAAAATTAAACAAAAAATAAAAAAATCGTTAAAAACTAGCACCAGTTAATTGAAGATTGAGCTGCATCAGAAGCATCAGCGAAATTTTCTTGTTCATGTGCTCTTCGTTAAATTAGTTGGCAAGATAAGTTTTATCTATCATTTCAACATAATGTAAAAAGAAAAATAGAATTACATGAATCCGGTGGAGACGAACAACCTTCAACAAAACTAAAATAAACATTTTAAATAAAAACTAGTGGTGTGTATGGCATCGTTCCTTTAGGCAAATTGCTGGAACTTTCCGTACCGTAACGAAATGTTCGAGAAATATTAAATGGATTATCATAAAGACTGCAACATTGTCTAATATTTATAAGAATTATATAAACTGAATTACAAAGTTGAAAATATTTGTTGAAAGTATATTAGAACTTAAGTCAGAATTACGATTAAAATCTGAATTATTTTTGATATACAAAAAAAAATTCCCAAAAGCAATTATTTTGTTAAAACAAGCAGAAAGTTCATTGAATCATTCAAATCGGACGCTTAATTTACTCAAAAACTACCATTTTTGCTCATTTAGCTCTGTATCTCCAAAACCGCTAGCCTGCCTTTGCCAAAAACTAATTACCACTTCTCCCCGTCATTACGCATTGAATGTTTTTTGGATCATTCAAACTGAATGCTCCGATCTCTAAAAAACTCGATTTCTATTCTCTGCACTCTTTGCTTCGTTTTTCCGAAACGGCTGGACCTGCCGCTACCAAAAACTAATCAGCACATCTCTTTATCAATAGGAATCGAATGTTTTTTGAACCATTCAAAGTCAGTTGACCAGTGCTCCCGAAAACGTGGACAAAAAACTGTATCCATACCTGCGTACACACACACACACACATCCATTTTTTCTGAGGTATTCCAAAATGTTCAGAAACTTTCAAAACGTGAAGAAATGTAAAAATTGTCAATTTCGATTTTTACAATAACTTACCCACGAAAATTTTCCTTGGTTCAATCAAAATATCAATCACAAAAAATACGTGCGTAATTTTTTATATTAATATCCAAATGCAAACTAATCGTTCTTTGTTCATTATTTTATTTATAAATAAAATTTATTTATAAATAGAACACATAAATATGTTTAATACGGCAAAGCGTAATCGGGTACAGCTAATACTTTTCTTTATGTGTAGATAATTGACTTAATCAATAAAATATAAATTAATTCATGAGTGATTAAAAATATTCCGAGTGGATTTGTTACACATAATTGAGAACGAACGAATTTTCTAAAAGCAAATTTTCAAAAATTAACAATTTTTATATTTGAACCAGTTTCCGCAGAATTTATTGGTTTAGTATGTTCATTAAGATCAAGTACTCTATCGTTATACCAAGTAAATCGTCTAATTTTAATTTTAACAAACGTCAAACAAACTACTCATTTTCTCAAACTTTGATGAATTTTTTAAATTAAATTACTTGTCGCAAGACCGTAATATTTCAGTAAGTTTTATAAGATCATGATATATATCGCCAAAAAAATTCCATAAAAATCGTCTTAAATTTTTTTTTTCAACAGTTAATTACAAGAAAACGGCTCGGTAGATTTTCACCTAAAACTAATCAGTATCAACCCCAACTAATATCTTACGAACAGTTTTCGATTTTTTAAAATCAATTCGGTAGTATGAGGTTAAATGTAGACGAAAAGTTTAACACTTTTTTCCAAATTACAAAGAAACGGCTTGGCTGATCGCTGACAAACGATAGTCCTCACTGAAATACATCAAAAGGCTTTTAAATTTCTGAAATCGGTGCAGGCGTTTTTGAGCAAACGTCGATGAAAGGTCTAATTTTGACAAATGGCAAAAAAACGATACCAATATTTGCAAACTTTGACGAATTTTTAAAGCTAAACGAGGCGTCGTTTAAAAAACTCAGAAACGATAGTCCTCACCGAGATACATCGAATGGCTTTTAAATTTTTGAAATCGGTCCATCCGTTTTGGAGAAAACGTCGATTTACGGCAAAAAATCTGTACACACACACACACATACTTTTTCCCAATTTGGTCTCATTCGATTCAGAATGGCTTGAAACGTCGAGAAAACATAAAATTAGCGAATCGAATTTTTTGATGAAAACATAAACTTCTCCTTCGGGAAGTTAAAAAAATTGCACTATCAGTGAATTTCAAATTTTCCAGACCCTCAAGCACCTTATTGAACTTTTCAGATATATTATGGATATATTTGTAATGAAATATAAACTTTACATTAAAAATGTGTGCATCACGATTGTTACCATATCACTGATGAACATTATTCAAAATTGTTATACGATGTAATTATTTTCAACATAATTGCCATCTCGTACAATAGCAAAAAAGTTTTACTTCACTTCTTTTTTTAAAAAAAAAATTGCCATGTTATTCATGATACCTATCAGAAAACGAATTGATTACATTATTCCTCAAAGAAAACAAAAATCTTCATTTTACGAAAACTTCACAAACTGGCCAACTTGTTTTATCTTTCCTTCACAATCAAAGCACATGATGCAGTAGAAAGACTTGCATTAAATTCCAGATATCGATCCAGTAGTTGCGTATGTTCTGTTTGAGTAAGCGATTAGTTAAGTCTTGTGTGAAAATGCTTCTCCTATGTTCAGTCTTTCCACTAAATCCCACCTTGCTCATAGAATGCACATGAGGCATTACAGGAGATATTGGGAAAATATAGGGTAAACTATTGTCTAAGACGTGCAGAAGTACAAGTGAAACAGGGTGGAATTTGCATATCGTTTGAATGCCTTCAGTCATTTAGATTTTCCAATACACAGGTGTATCGGGTACATGACCAAATTATCAATTAGCTTTTTTTTTAACTTCCCGGAGAGTGTAAGTTACACAATCGCCCAAGAATTAATAATGAAAATTTGTGCATATTTTTACGTTCTAAAAAAGTTTGGCATGCATTAAAAGAAATTGATGTGTATGTATGGATACAATTTATCTCCAGCATGTTTGGGCGCACGGATAAACCGACTTTAACAGTTAAGTAGTGGGCATCGTGCCTTAAGGCATATTGCTGGAACTTCCCTTACCAAAAATTATTTTATTTCAAAAAGATTAACATTTTTGAAAAAAATTTACTTTGAAAAAATTAGATTTTTTTGAAACTATAAATTTTTGACAAAAATTTACTTTTCTGACAAAAAAGATTTTTAAAATAAATGTTTTCTTTATTTTGAAATATTTTGGAAATTCTGAACATTTTCTCAAACCAATCATACTGCTTTAACTGCATAGAGACAAAATATTGAAGCGCGTAAGGGCTGCGTCTCCGTCTAAAGGATAAACATTAGTCCGGAACCAATAGGAATGTAACCAAAATTTATACTTTTTGTTAAAATCTCTATAAAATATCTGATAATTTGATGTGCATGTGTCTAATGATCATTTTTGACCGCCAAATGGTATTTTTTTACTTTTTTCACTAGATCTCGGAAACCGCTCGACCTGCCTTCATGAAAATTTGATCAATTCTTCATCTTGTGAATACAAGTAAAATTATTTTTGAATAATTAAAATCGGACGCTCCGTTCTCTTAAAAACTGAGTTACCGTTTTTGGAACTTTTTGCCCCGTATCTTTGGAACCGATAGACCTGCCTTCGCCAAAAACTAATCAGCACGTCTCCTTAAGAATCGAATGTTCTTTGAATTATTCAAATCGGTTGTTCCGTGTTCCCGAAATCGTCGACGAAAATTTGTATCCGAACACACACACACACACACACGCGCGCGCGCACACGCGCACACACGTACATCCATTTTTCTAAGGTATGCCAAAATACTCAGAAACCTCTGAAACGTAAAGATATATAAAAATTTTCATTTTCGATTTTTTTGCGATTACTATAACTTGCCCAACGGGAAGTTAAAAAACATTCGATTTCTTCTGTTGGCGGGACGTGCTCATTTGTCTTTGGCAAAGATAGGTCCAGTGGTTTCGAAAATATGGAGCAAAGCGGCCCGAAAACAGAAATTAAGTTTGTGAGAAAACAGACCATCCGATTTGATGATTCAAAAAACCTCCAATTCGTATTAATAGGGAAAAGTAATGAGAAGTTTTTGGCAAAGACAGATCGAAAGAACAGACCATCTAATATGAATGATTTAAAAATCATCCAATTCGTATTGATAGGGAGAAGCAGTGATTAGTTTTTGGAAAAGACAGGTTCTACAGTTTCGGAGCTAAGTGTGCAAAAAATTGTAGAATTTTAGAGAACAAAGCATCTGATTTAAATGATCCAAAGCATTTTGTTTGTGTTGACAGTGTAAAGAAACGATTAGTTTTTGGGATAATTTGAATTTATTTCAAAATTTCACTATTTTCTAAATATGGAAAATAATTCGGAATTTGATTTCAATTCCAGCTAAAATTTTGAAATACACTTATATTCTTAAAATAATTTTAACTTTGTAATTTAGTTTATATATTTATAGAAATATTTTGTAAGTTCCGTCATATTAACTCCGCTTGATTAAGTTTTGTTAATTTACTTCTCATGTAAACATATATAAACGTCGTCTTTCTATTTAAAAGCTCTTAGATTTCATCTATAAAAAACGAATAATGAAATTTACAAAATTTATAGTAATACAGTACAATAAGTTCCAGGAAACTATTGTTTATAATTAGAGAGTAGTATCATTTAAGTACTTGTTCCTATCTTTCATATTTTATCAAAGTAAAATAAAAATATAATCTAAGGCTCAAAATTTAATAGTATAGGGCAAAGCACACATAATTTCATTTTGACTATTAGTAATTATTCTGTGAAAATCAAATCAACCATATCGTAACAAAAAACATATAACAAACAAATCTATCCAACTATGTTTAGCAAAAGTTATACCTAATTCATCATTGTAGATTTTTTTGCTATTTTATTAAAATATATCATCAGTGTGCATATAGGTCCATTATTCAATTTTAAATTTTGAAGAGATTTTCTAAGAGAGATATATTTTGTTAAACATAAACAACTAAAATAATTATAAGTCTATTTCTACTATCATAAATCTTGCTTTGGTAAGTATTTCTATTTAATTTGTCATAATCAGACTCACGGTTTCTTCAAATACTTCAAACAAGATAAATACAACTTTCTGTTGAATTGCATATTTTATGGGCGCATTTTCTACAAAGATCACATTGCATACAACCTTCGGATAAAACTTTGTCAGAAGAATTCATCGTCAAAGTAGTAATATCTTTTTATTTAATTTGTCTATTTAAATTTGGTTTAATATCTTATTTTACTTCTGCATTTATAATTATCTTATTGTTTACACATTGCCAATGTGAAGGTTCAACTGGTACATTTTATCCTAATAAAATGTAAGCTATTCTGGTTATTATAAAAAACGTGTTAGATCTAACTTAAAATTGCAATGCACCTTATAAAACAATTAAATGACGCATACTTTAATGTTATATACAGATATCGTAAATTAAACACTAAAAATGCAAACCAAAGAAAAAAACTAACGGAAGTTAATAAATACATCATATAACAATTTTGAATAATGTTTATCAGTAATATGGTAACACTCGTGATGCACACATTTTTTAATGTCAACCATTTTATATATTTATATAATAATAAATTATAAATTCATAATAGAATTAAAAATATTTATAATATTTAAAACAATAATGCAATTTAAATCATACTTCAAATACGACATTTTCGGTTTGTCATTGGAATTACCATCTAGGACTTGAACCTTTATTATATAAATAAAGTAATTGCTGATTAATAAATTCTATAATATTCGTTCACACAGTAGACACTGTAATATAACAATTTTGAATAATTTCATTAGCAATGAATAAACTGTATACATGTCAATTATAAAGTATATCTGTATATAAATATTACACAGCTACAAATAGTTGTGCTTGATCTCTTGTTTAGAGTAATAAATCTGAATATCAATTTATTCTTCATTATTTATAAAAATATGCAACTGTGTTATACTTAATAGCCATCATAAACTAATACCATATAAATTTCCTCTAAATTTCCATAAGTGGCAGACGATGAGATATAATTTTGAAAAAGATATATCTTTGGCATGTTAGAATAAAGCTGTACTGCTTTAGTATTTTTTAATATCTATAAAAATGCAGAGAATTATTATGTTAAACAACACCTAAATGAATATTGTTTTCACAATTACACTTGTCACGTAATTGTGTTTGAAGAACTTCATGTAATTAAAATTACATTTACAGCAATCATTTATTGCTTTTTTTAGTTTTTCGCTGGCGATACAGTTTCATTCTTTGAACAGTTGTATCTGTCTTGCATATAAAAATAATTCCCATTTTAATAACCTCAAAAATATATAGTAACCACGAATAATACAAATTATTTCAATAAACTTACGTTTCTCACACGGCACAGATTTTTTATTTGCTTTATTATTTGCACTATAATTATTTATGGGGGACGGGATAAAATATTTTTCCGATCCAGACACCTTTTATTAACTCAAGATTTGTACTTATATTTAACCTTGAAATGTAATGACTTGAAACGCCGAAAAATGAACAATATGCTTCACGCTTTCGGTGACGTACGCTCGTTTAAAGTCACCCATACAAAAAAGCCTAGCAAAAATACGGCGACCAATCACAACCGACCCGTATAGAAATGATCTCATCGAGAGCAAATGACGAATCATTGCATATGTGCGGATTTACACCATAGTCGCGCCTAAAGAAGTTTTACTTCAAAAAATTTTAATTAAAAAATTGGCAAAGTGATTATTCGTCTCGTGATAGCGACAGATCCCTATTGAAGGAGATTTTTGTTATACATGTTTTGAACTCAACATTAAAATAGTATGGTTAAAATATTTTTTATTATTTTCTTAATGAATAACTTAAGCTCCCACAATTTAAACATATATTTTAATATAAATAAGTGTCATTAAATTATGTGGTATATACATATAAAGCATTTATATATTTCATATGTATATACCACATATACATATAACCAGTTTAAAGTCAATAAGCAAGAAAATTTAATCAAACGTTCCATTTTATCATCGTTAAATCTAAACCATAATATTTGAACTGAAAAACATATCTGGAGCAATAAATATTTACTTTGTGAAGTATTTTCATAAGCGCATGTAAGTACACGTATTTCCTTTGCCTTTGATAATATTTTAATACAACATTTCTAACATAATAAAAATTGTCATATTTGTGAGCATGACATAATATGCTCCGTACAAAAATAGATAGAAACAAATCGAAACAAAATTAAAAATTTATGAAAAATAACATATACTCAAGTGGTATGCGAATCCTGTATAATTATTGAATTAAATAATTATTGAATATTGATTCACAGATTTTGCATTTTACAGTATAATATTCCAAAAAATGCTTATTAATGGACCAAATTGATTGTATTTAATCTTAATGCTACAGATAATTAGTCTTACAAAATTTAGTGTTTCGTAGCACAGTGATGTTTAGACCTATGATTTATTATTTCTACAAAAATATTAATACTAATCTTCAATCAATAGATACGACAGTCGCCTAATCTGTATTGATGTAAAATGAGTATTTTTCAAGCCTTTATTTCTATCACTAAGCTTCTTTTGTTGTCATTTTCGAATAGATGTAAAAATTAGTTTCTGTTAAAAAAAAAAACAAATTTTAAGAAGTTCTCCATACTTTGGCTATGTTCACACGTTTATAAATCTCTAGTAGGCTAAGTTATTGTAATCGTAGAAAAATCGGAATTGAAAATTTTTGCATATATTTGCGTTTCAGAGGTTTCTGAACATTTTGGCATATCTTAGAAAAAATGGTGTGTGTGTATGTGTGGATACATTTTTATGTCGACGATTTCGAGCGTACTGATAACCGATTTAAATGATTCAAAAACCTATCGATACCTATTGATAAGGAGACGTGCTGATTTGGTTTTGGTGAAAATTGGTCCAGCCGTTTCGGAGAAACGAAGCAAAGATTGCAAAAAATAGAAATTAAGTTTTTGAGTGAACTGCGCATCCGATTTGAATGATTCAAAAGACATTCAATTCGTAAGGATGGGGAAAAGTGATGATTTGTTTTTAGCAAATGCAGATCCAACCGTTTCGGAGATATAGAGCTTAATGTGCTGAACATGGCAATTTTTGAGAGAACTAGGTATCTGATTTAAATGATTTGTAAAACTTTCTGTTAGTGCTGGCTAAGACAACAAGTTTTTTTTAATTTTATTTTTTATTAATTTCCATTTTTTTTTTATTAATATAGAAAATAATTCAGATTCAGATTTTAATCTTAGTTCTAGCTAAAGTTCTTAAGCTCAATTATATTCTTTAAATGAATAATTGTACATTTAGTTTATATAATTCTTATAAACATTTGACAATGCCCTTCATTTCAAATCCGATTGATTCAGTTTTATTTATTTACTTCTCAAAACATGGCGACGTCCAATTTATAAGCTTTTATAATTTGTCTATGAAATACAAATAATAATAGTTAAGTTACGTTATTTATAATAAACTATTTGAAAACATTTGATAATCCTCGAATATTTCATTAAGGTGCGGAAAGTTCGAGCAAATTGCCAAGGCACGATGCCATACTCCACTAGTTTCCAAATATTTCAATATTATAAAACATTAAAAGTAAAATTTTCGATATTGTCAAATTCCATTAATAAACTTGATACTTCAACAAATTAAAGTTTTCTTAAAAAAAATCAACTATTATAAATATTTACTAAATTTCAAGTAATTACATTTTTTTTTAATTTAACATTTCAAGTTATTAATTTAAATTGTTTCTATGATTTCATGTATCTAAGAAGGGAACCCTCAGATTTACTCTTCCGGGATTTTGATGAAATTTCGTATGATGGTTCTCTTATAAGATGTCTTTTAGAACGAATATTTCTAACAATTCGACTGAAGACGCAATATACAATACAATGAAAACTTGCTAATAATTAGTTTTTCAAATTGATTCAAATTCAATCGAAGAAATACTGTCATGCTAGTTTGTAAACAAGCTTTCTTCTTCTTCACTCTCCGATAATGAAATTGTTCGGTAGCTGTGTTCTAAAACCTATATATAAATTCAGCAGAGCTATTTCAAAGTTCGTTGTTAGAATCTTTGCAAAACTATAGTCCCGTTGAGAGGAGATTCTGAGTAAAGTTGTAAACGTATATTTAACAAGTTTCCCAATTGAACTTTCCTAGGAATTTGCCAAATATAGTTAGGCTCCTCTGACGTAAAATGAAGTCGAACAAACTAATTGGGTAAACAACTTAATTTTGGTGATATATCAATTTATTACAAAAACTGCTTAGCAAAAAGTAGATTCGGAAATAGACATTTTGATCATGCTTACCCTAAAGGTGGATATATACATATAATGTAATATATACATATATATAAATATATATATATATATAATATTTATATTTATAAATAATTGACAATTCCGGTAATTTATGGTACTTGCAAATAAAATAAAAATGAAAATTATTTATATTTTTACGTTTCAATGCAATACTTTAGAAAAAACGTATTTTTCTATATGCGTGTAGTAGGTATTCATGTAAAAATGGTTCAACGGATTTGAATGATTCTAAAACATTGGATTTCTACTGATATAAAAATGTAGTGATTAATTTTTGGCAAAGGCAGGTTAAGCCGTTTCGAAGATACGTTGAAAAAATGCAAAATGGCTATGAAAATCAACCGAGCATCCGATTTGAATGTTTCCAAAAGCATTTCACTTATATTGATGAAATGAAGAATTGATGATTGTTTTGGTAAAGTAGGTTGATGATGGCAGGTTGAAAAAATGCCATTTGCTGGACAAAAATGATTAGGGCGGACACCTAAGGTTATTTATAAATAAATCAAAAAATGTTTTACGAAATGTTTATTAAATTATGATTTATGTTAAATAGCAAAGTTAGAAATCAAACTAAATTAACAAAACCGCAATCTTTGCTACAAAATAATTAATACTATCAATCAAACTTTGCTATCAAAAAATATGATTTTAAACAGTGGCACCTAGTACCGGACATTTCAAAATAACCTGCATTGATCACATATGTAGCCATTTCTACGCTTTGGAATGTCTGCACATTTGTGTTTGACAAATATTCTTAGATATTGCAAAAAAATCACTAATTAACCACCATTTTAGCTGGCCACACCGATACTCTCAGCTGGAGCATTCATCATAAGATTTTCATTCTTTGACTAGGAAATACGAAAAATGGGGGTATGTAATGACCGTTAGCACTCATACAGAACAAAATTAAATAATTAAAATAAATTACGTCAACTCTCACTTATTGATATTTCAATAAGTTTTGCTGTCCGGCGCAACTTAGTGTCCGGTGTAAGGGACAGGCATGTTCGTTCATTTGGTGGTACCTACAAAAATTCTTTAAAATATCTAATAATATTCTACCATTTTACGGATAGCAACAAGTACTTATCATTGAATGCCTCTCAAATATAAATGCATAAATTCACTAGAATTACTTCCATTGATATTTAGGTGACGCCGTGATTTTGCTTCTACAACAGCAAAGGGTAGCTCCCGCCGTGGCCGTGTGCGCCACAGATGAGTCTTGGCGGGTGATCTGGCACCTGTGTGAACCCCGCACCCCTTTCACTTGTATTTTGATATAAAAAGATTTATACTCGCTTAAGGGGGTTGTTCTTTTTTTATATTTTTTGTTTCGGTTTTGAGATTTTTTGATATTATGAAAGCTAAAAACCTTAGAATTATATAAAAAAAAAAATCATCTCAATATCTATTTTTTTGAAGAAGTTATAGATATATATATCTCTATACGTATGATCCTCTGAAAGCGTTTTTTTATCGTTCCGCGAGCTATTGTATGCCAGCTGCCTCTTTTTCATTATAATACCTCATGCACATGACCTCTTTAATGTGTCAGCATCTTTGAACACCATGGTGTATTTCGTACATTAAATTAAATGGTGTATTTAGTATATTATATTAAAAACTTTAAATACGTTTTTCTCAAATTGAATTTTTTCAATGCGGTGCCACAAATTAAAAAAAAACTACAAGTTGGATCGACTTGCATTTTTTTTTAATTTGTTCACCACTGAAATACCTAGTCCCCCTACCTCAAACAACTTCATAACATTACGCAAAAAAAATTTGCGAACCTTCTCGTCCCAAAACAAAGGCCTTTTTGGACATTTTTTTTTTTAAATAGCTGCCATTTTTTTCCTTCTTGCTTTTTTCTTTTATTTTGGTAGGGGGACTGGATTCAAACTTCTTCTTCAACGTAGTTTCGTTTTTTTTTGTTTCAGGCGATGCAAACGAGATCGATTTTGCAATGCCCACTTTGGCGCCCCCTGGTTAAAAAATGACGGCGAAAAAAATAAAATAAAAAATTTCTTAATATTCTATGATTTTGTAATTTTTGTTTAAAAAAAACCGCATGTCTTTATGATAAATACATTTCGAGAAAAACAAAAACAAATACCTTGCATGTTTTGTAACAAAAAAAAGAACAACCCCCTTAAATAATACGTGTTAAATAGAGTGGCCGGTATTAGGTGCTGTCCGGCGTTACGGGACTTCCCCCTATTGGGCATAAGCACAATAAAGTATCAGATATTTTGTAGAGATTTTAATAATAGGTACAAATTTTGTTTCATTTTTTTGATATTTTGATTTTGATTTTCTTGATATTTTTTCTAATATTTACAGAGTCTCCAATCGGTCCAATTAAAATGATTGAAAGGACACTTTGCTTATGTTGGTGTAAAGAAACGATTATTATTTGGGTAAGGCAGGATTTAATGGTATCAAAATTTTGAAAAATTGTGAGAACTTAAAAAAAAATTCAAAAAGTTAAAAAAGTCGATCATTTTACGATTTTTATAATACCCATTTTTTTTTTAATTTAAAAAAAATTTAAATTACAGTACGAGGCTCAATTCAGAAAATATAACTAGCTGGGTGTATGGCATCGTGACTTAAGGCAAATTGCTGGAACTTCCCGTAACGTAGCGAAATGTTCGAAGAATACTGAATGTTTTCAAATAGATTATTATTAATATTGTAACATTGTCTAATATTTATAAGAATTATATAAACTGAATTACAAAGTTGAAATTATTTGTTTAAAGTATATTAGAACTATAGTCAGAATTAAAAATAAAATCTGAATTATTTTCGATATAAAAAAAATTTTTTTTTGAAAAAAAAAAAGTTGGAACAAAAAATTTTTTTTCAAAATCAATTATTTTGTTAAGATAAGCATAAAGTTCTTGGAATCATTTAAATCGGACGCTTATTTCTCTCAAAAACTGCAATTTTTTACATATTTTGCTCCGTATCTTCGAAATGGCTTGCCTTTGCTAAAAACTAATAAACACCTCTCCCAATCATTACTAATTGAATGTTTTTAGATCATTCAAATCGGATGCTCCGTTCTCTCAAAAAGTCGATTTCTATTTACTGCCCTCTTTGCTTCGTATCTCCGAAACGGCTGGACCTGCCTTTGACAAAAACTAATCAGCTCTTTCCCTATCAATAGGAATCGAATGTTTTTTGAACCATTCAAATCGGTTGATCCGTGCACCAGAAAACTGGTGCTGGAAATTTGTATCCATACATACACACATACACACACATCCATTTTTTCTGAGATATGCCAAAATGTTCAAAACCTTCAAAACGTCGAGAAATGTAAAAATGTTCAATTTCGATTTTCGGCCCTTATTATTACAATAACTTACCCTACGGGAAGTTAAAAATAATGAAAGCCTGAAAACGTGTCAGTACTGAAGAATGATTTAATATAATAAATTAATTTTGTTGAATAATTATATGTACCTACTAGCCGCCAAATTTTAGTTCAACTCCATATGTTTTGGGTAAATTGAAAAAATCTCATATCAGAACATATTGTAATAAATAAAGTGAAACATTTAAACACGATATATTTCCTTTTCTGTGAGAATAGTAATTTTCAATTTACTGAACTTTCTGTCTTTCGAACTCATTCAACGGTATAATGTGTCGACAGAGAATAACATGTTATTCAAAATGATGACAATAAGTTTGTGCAACTTGAGGAAATATTTGTGCTATCGAAAGTTTTCAACTTACACAGATGAAACTGTATCGAGTTCATAGTTTTAAAACTACTTTTGTAACTCTTTTCGAAAACATATAAGTTGTACTATAACATTTTATTTAAAAATATCACTGCATTGGGATTGTTGAAACCAACACATCATTTGGAGAATAAGAACAGTTCTATATTTTTTTACTTTTTATATTTTAAAACTTTTATCTTTAAATATATATATATATATATATATATATATATATATATTTACAATATACTACATATATTCTGGTTTTATGGCTCATTTCAAGAAACCAGCAATCATTTGCTTATTTGCAATCATCACAAGCATTTGCTTTAACAGCATAGAGACGAATTATCAAAGCGCGTAAGCGCCGCATGGCAGTCTGACGAATAAACATTGGTAAGGAGCCCATAGAAATGTAAACAAAATTTTTACTTATTATTAAAATCTCTATAAAATATCTGATAATTTGAAGTGTATATATTTGATAAAAATATCGAAATCAGCACGTCTCCTTATCCATATAAATCGCATGTTTCTTGAATCATTCAAAACGGTTAAACCGTGTCCCTACATCGTCGACGAAAATTTGTATCTGACCAGACCCACACGCAAAACACATATACCTACACACATACATCCATTTTTTCAGAATGTTTAGAAACTTCTGAGACGTAAAGATATATCAAAATTTTCAACTTCGTTTTTTGGGAGTACTATAACTTACCCTGCAGAAGTTATAAGTCTTCATTTGAGTCATTTCAAGAAACCATTTCCGTCGTATTTGAAATGAATATTATAACAAATTTAGTACATAGTCTGACAATAAATCAGCGGAACACTAAACGAACCGAGCTTTAGCAATTTCCTAGTATAAGGAACATTTACACCTTCGGTTCGGATGCGAAGCACGAAGCAAGTTCTAACCGTATTTAGTTACATATATCTTGTAGTAATAATTCAGCGACTGACTTGCTTCTATGTCTTCAACCAACAAAAGCAGTAAGGTCTTTGAAAGTGCTGATACAGAAACTCCTATTATCAACTTGGACTTATATAGCTCAGATAATGTGGCTATTAATATACATAATACATACATGGTTATTTAATAATATGGGGTTTGATGATGACTTAAGTAAATCCGCAGAAATTCATATATGTTTTCGCTGGAAATCAAATCAGTTGAATAGTTTGCCACAAAAATTGCCTGTCTTTAATTTTTACATTTTCTAGAAAATAAAATTCTTAAACCATATAGCATTAATTGCTCGCGTTTATTTGTTATATATGATACATTAATAAAAAAAAAAAATAGTTTCTTCATAATTAACAATGAAAATAGTGGGCATTGCATCGTGCCATAGGGCAAACTACTGGAACTGGGTACCGTAACTCAACATTCGAGAAATTGCCAAAAAAGCAGCTGATATATGCCAAAAATTAAAATAATATAATAAGATAGAGTCA
>NW_020537758.1:57138584-57171084 GCF_003426905.1 Ctenocephalides felis
CGCTTCAAAAATTTCCTTGTAAATCAGGAGCAATTCGCAGGTAGAAATTTGGTCCAGTAGATTTTCGTTTGGCACAAGCGGTTTTTTGTGAAATCTTTAGCTCTTGGGCAATTGAAATCGACTCACATGACTCTGTGATTATGTCGACATTTTAGAAAGCTTGCCATTCAGTGCGTATGCTATAAACACACATTCGCATTTCCAGTCGCCTGACTTCTGTTGTTGTCTTTAACAAACAAAAAGTGTAAAATACAGCGCACTTTTTCTTTGCTAGTGTCCATTTTTGACGATCGCTCAAACAAAACTGAGCTAATCAATTACAAAACAGTCGGAAAAATTTTTTAGTACGAAATATCCGATTTGACTCTTACAACCTGAGATACAGATAAATGAAACTTACTATTGCAAAAATAAAGGATTGTATTTACCTAATATATAGATTTTTATTTATATGTGTACATTGTAAATAAAAAGAAAATTGTGCCATTATAATTAAACTATGTCACAATAAGGAAAGTTAAATGTATTAGCTACGTGGTTTCCTTTTTCTGAAATTGATAAGAATTTTCATAAATTAATGAAGAAGAATTAAAGACCAGAGTCCCGTTGGCAACAAGATATTAAAGCTGCGATAAAAATAATCTCAAAGATACACAATAATCCTTCACCGTATTAAAAAATTCCGTCACATTAAATATTACCTGCGCGCTCCACTTTGACAGGATATTTCTGTATTCAATGAAATAGCAAAGGCACCTCGCATTATTATGTTTTCATTTTACGGCTTTGCTTATCTTGGGATTATATCAGTGGAAATACCCACATTTTATAATATATATATATTATATATATAATATTATATATATATATATATATATATATATATATATATATATATATATATATATATATATATATATATATACTAGCCACGCATATATAATATACATGGCTACAACTCGAGTATGGGTTTTCTACTTCTTTAGAATGCACGCCACGAGAATGATGCATAAAATTCCCGATATAATAGTCTTAATCAAATAATTGACATTAAGCTATTTAGATACAATTTTCAACTGTTTATTTCGAGAGTAAGAAAGTTTTCCAAAGACTTCGCTTTACCAATCAGTACAATATAAAATATTAGTATTTTAACTAATTAAGTGCACAAATACAAAATTGTATTGTCTTGACATTCAGTTATTTATTTATTTCTGATAGTAATTGCAAAAAGTAGAAAATGATTTTTTTTTATATCTTCACGTTTCCTAAAGCAGTCTCAAATAATACTAAATCCTAAACCTGAAAAAATCCAAATCTAGTCGACTCCTACAGACCTATTTCTCAAATTTCCACAATAGCTAAACTGTTCGAAAAACTAATAGTATTCGATATAACCAAACATTACCAATTACTTCTGGACCATCAATTTGTTTTTTGGCCGAAATACTCAACAGTTCAACAATGTCATCGGATAGTTAATAAAATACACATGGCGATAGGAGGAAGGAAAATCGTGTTTTTAAAACCTTTACTTGACTAGAATTCCCTCTTGATAAATATTTCTTTGCGTGTTATACTATTTATTACAATTTCAAGAATCTTCTTCAAAAACAAGTATTTTTCTAAATTCAGTTTACATAACTTTGATAAAATTATTAAAAATTGTATGATATATTCATACGTATTTAAATTGATAGGTAAAATTTTATAGTAATTTAATTGTTATTTCCCTGAATAAGAGTAGTTTGTTTTCGCCAAAATATCCGATTTGCTAATTCTATATTTCCTCTACGTATAAGTCACTCTGAAGCCTTTGAAACCAACAGAGAAAAAAATATGTGCATGCATGTGCGCCAATTATGTGAGCCTTCGCGAACGTTTTCTCAATACAGTTGCATTGATTTCAAAAATTCTAAAATTTGCGAAAAATCCTGAACCAATCGCTTAACATGGAAAATACTGCACAGCTGCTTTACTTGATGAGAAGCAGGCGTTCCATAAAGTCTGGCATGAGGGATTGCTTTATTGAAAATAGGCAAACTTTTCCAGAATATCACAATTCTCTATTTCTTATCTCGGTAATAGAAAATTTCAAATCAAATTAAACACAAAGTTTCTATCTTTCGCAATATAGAGGCAGCCGTTCCCACAGGGCAGCTGTCTTGGTCCCATGTCATACTCGCGATCAGACAATGATCGGTGCCCTATGCTGCTTGCGATAAGCTTCAACAACATTTAAACAGAATTGAAAAGTGGATAAATAATGGAGAGTAAACATCAATTATGCTAAATCCACTCAGTTCGAATATACAACAAAGTTATGCCGGATTCTACAGTAGTTATTATAAATATTTGGGTATGAATCGCAAACTAAACTGGATTTTCATATCAGTTTGAAATGTAAAAAAAAATGATAAAAGAAAGAATATTGGATATTGGGTCCGAAATTTAAACTATTACTGGACAACAAGCTCCTGCTATACAAAGTACTGATCGAACCAATATCGACGTACGTAGTCAAATGGGAATGCGCCAGCAAAACACAAATAGTGAAACTCCCAGAGACTACAGTCGATGCACGAAATAATAAACAATAGTAGTCTATCCCATTTGACCGTTTGAGAAACCGCAAAAAGTCTGTAATCATTTCAATCGCCGACAATCCGAATCCCATGAGTAGATTGAGAGAAAAAACAACATATTTATTTATTATAATTAATCAGAAATTTGAGTGTAAAGTTCATAAACAAGCCATGTTTACGAACACAAAAATTTTCGAGTTCAAGTAGATCCTAATAGCGTATAGAATATTTAGATTCTGATTGCAATTTAATTGTATGTAAAAACAATAAATCTTTACGTTTCAAGACCCCCTGAATACTTTGGATAAATATTCACAAATGAATGTTTGTGACTGTATGCTTGCATGTGTTTGTGTTGTGTTGATACACAATCAAGACGACGATTTCGGGTGCACTAATCGAATACAGGTACGTATATATAATTGTAAGTATTCTACGAGCTGTTGTTATTTGCTAGATTTTACTTTATTTTTTAATTTATTTCGATAAAATCAAATTTTGAAGTATATTTCAAGTAAAACTAAATTCACTACGTTATATCTGATTGACAGAGAAGGTTATACGACCTGGAACCTTGTGCCTTTCCAATATTTTGAAGATTTTTTATTTTAAATCTGAATACTTTTGTAATATTCGATTATTTTGCATAAAAAAAAAAAATTATTTAATCATTGACTATTAAATTTTATTTTAATTTATTAATGAATTAATTTATTATACAGCTAGATCTTCCTGCAATTGGTCTTAGACGCAATTTGACACTTCTAGTTCCTACACAAACTTTCATATTATTGCGTTAGTTCAGAAGGGCAATTTCTATAACACGTTTATATCAGACGTATCCACATAAAAAATAAAATCAAATAAATCTAGAACAAAGAATTGGATTTGTCATTCAATCAGTATTATGGAAACATATACGTCCCAACGCTTTACAAATCGAATTATCTATTGTTCGAAAATAGGTTTCCGACAAAGACATTATTGGAAAAAAAAAAATAAAACAAATGTTTTTATGAAAAAAACAAAGAAATGTACAATAGGAACAGAAGGATATATAAAATTAAATCATAATTAACTTCTCGTAGGGTAAGTTATTGTAATCGTCCAAAATGGAAATTGATTTTTTGTGTGTCCGCAATACTTCGTCCACGTCTTCGGGCGCACGGATCAAACAATTTGAATGGTTCAAAAACATTCGATTTCTATTGATAGGGCGATGTGCTGATTAGTTTTTGGCAAAGGCAGGTCCAGCCGTTACGGAGATACAGAGCGAAGAACGCAGAAAATTTAAACCGAGTTTTTGAGAGAACGGAGTATCCGATTTGAATGATCCAAAAATCATTCAATTTTAATGATTAACAGAAGTGTTGATTAGTTTTTGGCAAAGGCAGGTCCAGCCATTTTGAAAATACAGACCGTAATGTACCAAAAATGGCTGTTTTTGAGATAACTTCATTGATTCAAAAAACTTACTGCTTGTTTTGACAAAACAATTGTTTTGAAAAAATAAAAAAAATAAAATTTTTTTAATTTTTTTTTGTATATAGGAAATGATTCAGATTTTAATTTTAATTCTGGCTGAAGTTCTAAAGCTCACCTCTATACTTTAAATTTATAGTGTTTATAATAATCAATTTCAAAACATTTAATATTCCTCGAACATTTCGTCACGATACGGGACGTTCCAGCAATTTGTCTTAAGGCACGATGCTATACACCACTAGTTACTTTTTTATTCGATCTCCGGAACCGTTAGACCTGCCTTTCCAAAGGTTTAATCATATCTTAGTTTTGTCAATACAAATAAAATGTATTTCAAATGGAACGATCCGTTCTCTCAAAATCTGAACTACAATTTTTGTCTCCTTTTGCCTCGTATCACCGAACCGGGCTAGACTTGCCTTGGCCGAAAACTAATCAGCACGTCTCCTTATCAATAGGAATGGAATGTTTCTTGCATTATTAAAATCAGTTAGTTTATGCTCACGAAGTCGTCGACTAAAATTTGTATCCGCACAAACACACACATACATACATACATCAATTTTTTCTAAGTTATGCCAAAACTTAGTAAAGATGTATAAAAGTTTTCATTTTCGATTTTTTTGCGATTACTATAACTTAGAGGAGTTAATCATTGCATATCTTAACGTTTACGGGGTTTCTGAATATTTTGGCATATGTTGTGATAAGATAGATAGATTAAAAGTGTGTAGAAGTTTGTGATCCTCCGAAATGCTGCCGAACTCTATTAAATACACTTGCACTTTGTTTATATTTTTGAAGGACCAGATATATTTAGATAACGGCTATATCATACCGATTAAAAGATGATAAGTAGTTTAATTATTGTATATTGGAATGAAATAATACGATATTAAGATTTATAGATGATATGTTACTTAGTAGAAGTTTGAATTATTACTGACTAAAAAGATTTGCATTTTTTTTTATTTTCCTGGTTGGCCCATTTTGTGGAATTAAGCGACATCCCATTACAATTTTGGATCCAATCAATGGCTATTACTTTCATCAACCAATCAGGTATTGACCGGTGATTGCATGGTACGTAGAATTTAATCGGGTTACAGGTGATCCGAGTTTTTTAGAAAATATATCAATTGCAGGATGATATATTTAAGGACAGGATGCATGACAATAATATAGATTATTTTAATTTGAAATAGTATAACAAATGATTAGGATTTATTGCTGTTATCCTGAAAGAAAAAAAAATATAATTAGACCAAGGTTGGAAATGAGGCGTAAACAGCATACTTTTAAAAAATAGATACATGTATGTATTTTTATTGGTAGGGAGCATTGAAATGGAGCATCGGATTCAAATGATTTAATAAGCATCAATTTATAAAAAAAAATTAAATACCCAAAATTATTCGGATTCTAATTATAGCTAAAATTCTAAAGTTCACTTATATACTTGTCACTAATTTAACTTAAATGCCATTAAACTAACTCCGCTTGATTAAATTTTGTTTATTTACTTTTCCTGTAAACATAAACGTCGTCATTCAATTTATAAGCTCTCATGTTTTGACTATGAAATACGAATAATAAAAGTTATAGTATTTGTAATAATATATTTAAAAATATTTAAAATTTCTTTAATATTTTCGATACGGCAAGTTACAGCAATTTGCCTTAAGGGTGTTGCGCCAAAATTTGTCATTTTTTTCGGAATGAAAAGTAATAAAATCATGATGTTAAAGATAGTTATTTATTGTACTTGAAAGTAATAAAATAAAATATAATTGTAAAAAAAATTGAAAATGGAGGTACCACAGCCATTTCGGCGATTAGCGTCAAATCCGCAGCACGCAAAATAACTACAACAATTTTAACTTTTTTCATTTGAATTTTCAATGGTATATTTAAAATAACATTTCGAAGTGGCCATCATAGCGGATTTAAAAAATATCGATTCTTGTTTGTTTGGCGAGGCCTTTGTTCAAAATCGTTGAATTTCAATAAAAAAACGGATAGTAATTTGTTAATAATTAATGAACAAATTAACATAAATATTCAAATGAAAAAATCAATTTGTTGCAATTATTTTGCGTGCCATGTTATAATATCGTGTTATAACAAAAACGTGTTCAATATTTCGAAATAAACTATAGATAAGAAAAAATAAAAAAATGTCAGTTTAATTTCTTTGTTATTTTCTTCCCTTGATGATTTTATATTAGAGCGTCCTACTTTTGGCGCATCCGTCAAAGACTTTTCGGCATGCAAGCCGTTTATAATCGACTTCAAGACAAAAATTACATGTTTAGATGCCAATATAAATCCCCAAGACTATTATCATTTATAAAATATTGATTAGACCATCGTTGAAATTATCCCCAGCAATATTAGCCCCAATATAGTCAATCGTTATATGTGTTGACTCTGCACTGATCATCTATTGGTTGAAAATGCTTTAGCAGTTTATTCATACAATATAAATGTTTACTAATAACATATATTAATATAATCCAGATGATACATGTTATAATTTTGCTTTATAATATTTTTTGTTAATGTATTTGAGCGGTGTTGGTTCGGAGCAGTCCGACGCGTATAGAAAAAAGCTCATAATTACAAGCAGGGCCAGATTTAGAAATTTGGCGCCCAGGGGCACTGACAAAAATGACGCCCCATCCCTGAAATTTTACGAATTTTCGAACTTTTTTTAAAGCAATCGCGCTACTTCAGCTGCGAGGGACAAAATATATCGCAATTTTTTTTCTAACGGATAAACAATGTTACAGAACTTATATAAATGTCAACAAAGTTTATACTATTATTATTATAATATCTTTAAAATATCTGATAATTTAATGTCCATATGTCTTATGATCACTTTTGTCCGCCAAATGTTTCTTTTTCAAATTTTCTTATTGGATCATCAAAACCGGTAAACCTGCCCCCCAGAAATTTAAGCAGTTATTTATTCTGTAATTTTTTTGAATGTTATTGGACGCTTTTTTCTCAAAAACTGAATTGTCATTTTTAGCATTTTGGTCCGTATCTTCAAAACAGTTGGACCTGCCTTGACCAACAACTAATCAGTAAGTTTCCTTATTAATAGAAATTGAATCATAAATCGGTTGATCCGTGTTCTCGAATTAATTAAAAAATATTAGATTTGTATTGTTGGGGAGACGTGCTCATTAGTTTTTGGTACAGGCATTTCTTGTCTGAAATAGCTACGCAGCACGATTGCTTTGCAAAGAGTTCATAATTTTCGAAAAATTTCAAAATACATAAAATGTGTTTTAAAAGCTTTTTTTACATTTTTCAAAAAATTTTAAAGCTCTTTATAAAATGTAAATTTCAATACGGGATGTTTCAGTAATTTTTCTTAAGGCACAATACCATGAGTCACTGGTTCTAATTTTTTTTCGACGCTATAAGCTTGGAAGTGCACAAATTCGTCATTTTAAGAGGTCTCGAGAACTGAAGAACATATTTTTCTTAAGCTTGTTTACGGATATTTATATTAGTCAAATTGCCAAATTTGATAACTTATTAACCAATTTTAAAGTTTACGTTCGGAGAGGGAGGCAATGCAAAATAATAAATTTTAGTTATCGGTTATTTCAACCCAAATTTTGCATTGCAATTGTATTATGTTTTGTTAATTATATTTTTTGAAATAAAAAATGTTGTTAAAAAAAGTTGATTATATTGTATAGAATTTCCAATTTTGCCGCCCCCCAAAATTTGCCGCCCCGATACAGTAGGGATTTACAGTAGCCCCGATTGCCCCTACTGTAAATCCAGCACTGATTACAAGTAAAAGAAGAAAATGTCACTCATAAAATTCCTCATATTCTAAAAGGTTCAAAGTATATTTATAATTTTAAGCCTAAATTTTTTATAGTTTTTCGAAAAATCTACAGTTGTTTAAACCCTTAAGTAAGCGCTGCTGGTATAATTATATTGAATGGAAATTTTTACCATATCTCATACTAAATTAGAATTTGAGTTATATTCAGTTTATATTCAAAGGAACTGCACTCACCGAAATGAAAACTTCTTCGGCCTGCTGCAGTATAGCAATCCTCGACCATCCAAACTTCTCCATTAGTTTGATCCTCGTCGGGTTGTGCACCGTAGCGGACGGATGCGTCCGAAACAGAGTTGGAAAACGCCGCCTGTCCGACAAGGCCGGAGATGAAGCCCCATAGCACAACTAGAACAATGTAATAATGTAATAATACACACGTCAGCAAACTTAGATTCAATATAACTAAGAACTTAATGCATAATGGTATGTCTCTGTCACCGTAGAATTTTTTATTTGATTTTCTTACAAGTAGCTTTTATTTTTATCATATAAACAAAAAAAAGTATATTTAAGATTGTGTTGATAGATGTAGCAATCAGTTGTCACAGCTCAGCGTTTCAATATGCAATTACAAAGGCTCCGCAATTTGACTTTGAGCAATTATATTGTCAAAATCAAATCAATTACATCACAACAAATTACACATATCATCTAATTCATCATTGCAGAAGTGTTTTTTGCGGTTTTTCAAAAGTTTGTCACCTGATCCTTTGAACCCCAAATGGTATTTTCATTTACCATAGACTTATATTTTAAAGTAAAACTTTTTTAGGCGCGACTAGGGTGTAAATCCGTACAAATGCAACAGAAGTCCGTTACGCCCAAACTGTTCATCACTCGCTCCCGATGAGATCATTTCTATACGGGCCAATTGTGATTAGTTGTCGTTTATGTAAATAGAGATCTATCGTTGCATGCGTACCGACATCAACGTTGCATGCGTACCGGCATCAATGTTATATGCCGTACCGATATCAACAAGAAAATCGGCATAGATAAATAAACATTTTAAAATTATATCGTAGTACAAATCTTGATTTAATAAAAAATGCCTGAATCAAAAGAATATTTTACCCTGTTCCTTAAAAATAATTATACGTAAAATGATAATCGTAAGTTAATTGATTAGAAATTATTTCTATATTATTCGTAGTTTCCATAAATCTTTGAAGTTATTGAAATGGAAAATATTTTTTAGGCAAGACAGATATTACAGCTGTTCAAAGAATGAGATTATATCGCCAGCAAAAAAGTAAAAAAAAAACAAGCAGTCAATGAATGTATGGATGTTAATTTTAATTGCAAGAAGTTCTTCAAACACAATTACATGATGAGTGAAGTTGCGAAAACAATATTTGTTTAGGCGTTGTTCAACATAATCCACTGTGTGAACGAATATTGTAGAATTTATTATTCAGCAATTACTTCATTTCTCTAATAAAGGTTCATTTCTAAATGCTAATTGCAATGACAAACCGATCAAGTCTGTTTTAAATATTGTTATTAAATATTATACATATTTTAATGCTATTATAAATATATAATTTACAACTTATCATTATATAGATGTGTATAATGGTTGACACTAATAAATGTGTGCATCACGAGTATTACCATATTACTAATAAACATTATTTAAGATTGTTTTATGATGTATTTATTTTTACTTAAATGCCATCTTGTACTGCTTGTACAGTAGCAAATGAGTTTTACTTCAATCGCGAGTGAACCCTACGCGCACTCTTTTTTCAAAATATTTATTGCTTTTGTTAACTTACTTTACTGTTTTTTTTACTATTTTTTTATTTTTTGCATCTTTGTCAGAACAAAGGTTCAACTTGTTCTTAATACCCCACCTACTCGTAAACTTTTATTGAGGTTATACAAAATAAACTGCTGAATCCAACTTAAAAATAACGCCCTTATATAATAAGTAAATATTGTGTACTTTAAAGTTATATAAAGGTCTTGTAAACTAAAGAGCATTGCTCACAACCAAAAAAAAACTTTTAAGAGTAACTTTTAAGAATAAATAATAAAAAAGAATTAAAAAAAACTTTAGTTTTGGATTTTCAAACATTGCCATTTATCTTTCGATAGCGACGTTGTTAAAATTAAAGTGATGGCTTATACATTTTTTCCCACTACTTTCAAATATTGTTGTTAAAAAATTCTTGTTTTTGAGATATCGGTGGTTCCATTTGCATTTTACAGATATATTTTAATATATTAAAGAGGTTTCACGAAACAATAGCTATATAAGTCTTTTTAAACAATGCTTTTTGGTCATTTGATACAACAATAGAATTAAAAAATTTAATATAAATAGCTTTAATCTAAGAGTTGCTAAAGAATTTTGTATATTTTTGTATAGAAATGTGTATCAACTCTTACTACAATGCTATGGTAAGCACTTCTAAGCATCTCTGCTATTTAGTTGATCACAATAATATGTTTCTTGAAATTAAATTTATAATATTTACAAAGATCACACTGCATACAAGTCTAATGTGGAACTTATTGATAACTATTCGTCAGAAGAAATCAACTTCAGAGGTGTAATAACTAGTGATTTAATTTATTACTTATAAAATTGCTTTTGAATCAATACACATTATAAAACAATTCAATAACGTATACGGTATAGGTATATATACCTTAGGTTTTAGGTATATATACCTAAAAATTATATTCAGACATTTAAACTAAACAACAGTGCTCGAAACTAAAACAACTAACAACGAAATGACAATGACAATGTTTATTTCGTGCTAGCATATGCCTCATTTGAGCGAATATTTAGCAAAATGCCTCATTTAATTTTTCAACAAGCTTAATTTATAACCGTATTTAAACAACGAAACCAGTTAATTTTTTATAATTTGAACTGCAATTTCCGAACATAAATGCAGTATTATAGAAGAATAGAAATACATTATGTTTAAAGACAAGTTGCTGAAACTTGCCTATTGAAAAAAGAATATAATGAGTATTTGCATTTTTTACAATTTATATTTAATTATCTCCGTCGCTATTTGATACATATGAATTTCTAAATAAATTACTATCATATCAAATAACAATAAATAACAATAGCAACACATTCATTTTTTTTTTAAATAATAATGACTCAAAAACAAGAATCAGAATTATTTTAACTGAAATTTCCAGTAGATTATAAAAGTGGGTATTATACATTATAGTTCTCGTATTAAATACGAAAAACACAGAGCATTACGCAACTCGTAAAGGCATTAGCAAAAGCTGGAGCTTTGTCATCTTTAACGATGTCGTAAAAATGTCTTGAAGGCCCGCTGTCCCTTATATATTATTTTGTTTACATCCGTCATCAAATAATTCGGCTTTTATATCATTCCGGGGTATATGATGCCCGCAATCGCGTTTCACGAGCTTTGTACAGAGAAGAATGGGTATTCGAAAATATTCATAGAAATTTTAACATATGGTTGGCTTTGTTCAATGTAATAGGTTTTAAAAAAGGCAGGGTGATTTTAGTATTTGTATGTAAATCTGCAAAGAAAACACCAATAACAACGATGGTATATTTACACAAACAATGGGAAATAAATGAAAATATAGGAAAGCAAAAATATCACAATTTTCTGAATCGGAGTAACATCACATAAATCTAAAATATTTTATCATTAACAGTAATAATAAAATATTGTTCTTTAATATTGCGCCGTATCTGATTTTGCTGATATTTTTTAACTTTCCGTAGGGTAAGTTATTGTAATCGTACAAAAACCGAAATTGAAAGTTTTTACATTTCTTCACGTATTGAAGGTTTCAGAACATTTTGGCATACCTCAGAAAAAATGGATGTGTGTGTGTATATATGTATGTATACAATTTTTTGTCCACATTTTGAAGCGCACGGATAAACCGATTTGAATAATTCAAAATACATTCGTTTCCTGTTAATAGAGAGATGTGCTGATTAGTTTTTGGCAAAGGCACGTCCAGCTTTTTCGAAGATAAGAAGCAAAGAGTGCAGAAAATAGAAATGGATTTTTTGAGAGATCGGAGCATCGATTCGAATGATCCAAAAAACATTCAATTAGTAATGACGGGGAGAAGAGATGATTAGTTTTTGGCAAAGGCAGATTTAGCGGTTTCGGAGATAAATGTGCAGAAAATGGCAGTTTTTGAGAGAACTAAGCGTCTGATTTGAATGATTCAAAGAATTTTCTGCTTGTTTTAACAAAATAATTGCTTTTGAAAAACAAATATTTTTTTTGTATATAGAACATAATTCTGATTTTAATTGTAATTTTGACTTGAGTTCTAATATACTTTAAACAAATATTTTCAACTTTGATTTCAATTTATATAATTCTTATAAATATTCGACAATGTTAAAATATTGATTTATTTGATAACATTCAATATTCCTCGAACATTTCGATGCGGTACGGGAAGTTCTAGCAAATTTCATTAAGGCACGATGCCATACACACCACTAGTTTATAATTTTTTTTGTTCTGCTATATTTGCAAAATTGGTAATCTAATCCATTTTACCCCATAGCTCACTTAAAAAAGATAGCCAAATTGCAAGAAGATCCACTATTTAATTTTAAAATTTTACGCAAGAATAGCTATATTATATAATATATGCAATGCTATTTATTAAGCTGCAAAACAAAACTAGAGTTATAATCTTTATCAACTCTTACTAAGACCATAAATCTTGCCTTGGTAGGTATTTCTGTTTAATTTGTCATGATCAGTCTTATTGTTCCTTGAAATACATTTCTTACAAATAAGGTAAACATATTTCCATTTGAAATATACAATTCATTGAAATATTTTTTACAAAGACACAACTGTATACATTTTTATGATTTCGCTTTCATTGAAAACGATTTCCTATTGTAATCTTTGAAATATACTTATAATATCTGTAATTGTATAAATCAAATTGTTTAATACATTTCATTTCATCCTTTTCGTGTTCTGAAAATGTATTTTATTTAAGTGCGGATGTAAACTGTAATCAATAGCTATTAACGCATCAATAAAGAACGTATTAGATTCTGATCAGAATCGCTCAAGCACGCAGCAAAATTTTAAATTTTGATAAATTTTTGAATCCAACCGCTTATTGTAAACCTCCAATAATTCAGAATGTTATTTCAGATTACGAAATCTATCGTTATACAAAGTTTAATCAAAATCAAAAAATGTTTTTCCAAATAAAAAATACGCGACTTCCGACTAATACATTTCTTAAAATTTTGTTTTCTTAAAATCGATTAAAAAAAATAAAGCCTAAAAATTTTACACCTTTCTGATAATGACAAAAAAACGGCTTGGCCGATAGTTGCGCAAAGCTAATCAACGCAAGTCTTTACCAGATACATCGAAAAGCTTTTAATTTTCCGAAATTGGTCTAGTCGTTTTTAAAAAATTGTCGACAAAAGGTCAAAAATTGGTTCACATACACACATATACATACCAAAATACAATACCAAATTTGGTCTCATTGGATGTTGAAAAGTTAAAAAATAATATAAGTTACCTTGTAATTTATTTTGTAATATAACATGTATTTAATGCAAATAAGCAAATTTGCAAATATGCAAATCTAAGTTCTTGATCTGGCACTGGTAGACCCTCAGTGCATATTGTTCTTTTTTCTGAAGAGTGTGCTGTCATAAAGCGCGCCAAATAAACTCGCAATGTCAGTCATATTCATAACATTTCATACCATAAGCTCTGTCTAAAAGCTCTGCATTTTATAGTAGTAACCAGAGAAGCTATGAGTAAAGCCAACGGGAAATGTAGTATGATAATTTATTAGTATTACTTTAGTTGGAACAGACCATAACTTTTAAATTATAATTCAATTGATCTTAAATATAATGAATATTTATTCAAAAAAATAATAAACTAGTTGAAGGTGGTTTATTGCCATAAGGGCCTAAGGCAAGTTGCAGCGACTTCTACATCTCAAATTGTATGCATGTAGGTGTACCCAAGTTGTATGCATGTATGTGTTTTCTTAAATTTGATTAAACTTATGAAGTTCTAGCAATGATTTGTTTTGCAAGAAAATTAGGAAAATGAGCAAAAAAATAAGAAGTTTCACCAAGAGGCAAGTTTATTAAAATATATTAAGTTTGATGTGGTAATAAATGTTTTAGATCATAAAAATATTTAATAAATCATACAATGTTATAAAATATTTCACTTTACCATTATAGCTCAAAAGACATTCAAAGTAATGTCAGACTAAATGTTATTTGAGAACCGAGTTTTAATAACATTTTTTCAACTTCCTTGAAAAATTTGATTTGCTAATTTCATGTTTTCTCAACGTTTCAAGCCATTCTGAATCGAATGAGACCAAATTTGGAAAAAGTATGTGTGCATGTGTGTGAATAGGTTTTTTGACGTAAAGTTAAAAACCGAAATTTCGCAAAATCGACTTAAAAAATTTAAAAGCCATTCGATGCCAGAAAAGTGAAAAAATTTTCGTCCACGTTTTAGCCTACAGTTTTGAATCGATCTTGAAAATTCAAAGACCGTTCGAAACATATTGATCGGGAATCGTGCTGTTGAGTTTTTGGTAGAGATCGGCCGGGCCGTTTTCTTGTAATAGTGTTCAAAAATTTTTTTTTTCAATGAATTTTCTTCAATGATTTTACCAAACCCATAATCGTATAGATCATACTCAAATATTACGGTCCTACGACAAATAGTTTAAATTTAAAAATTCGTTAAAGATTGCAATAATTAGTATCGTTTTTTGGTATTTGTCAAAATTAGATCTTTCATCGAAGTTTCCTCAAAAACACCGGAACCGATTTCAGAAATTTAAAGGCCATTTAAATTATCTCAATAAGGATTATCATTTGTCAGTTGTGTGCTACGATTCTTTGTGATTTGAAAAACATTTCTTTCGCATTCATCATGCTACCGAATCGACTTTTAAAAATCCAAAACTGTTTCAAAGATACTAGTTGGGAATGATACTGATTAGTTTTAGGTGAAAATTTACCGAGCCATTTTCTTGTAATTAACTGTTGAGAAAAAATTTAAGCCGATTTTTATGAAACTTTCTTTGGCGATTCATATCATGGTCTTATAGAACTTACTGAAATATTACGGCCTTACAACAAGTATGTAGTTTAATTTTAAAAATTCATCAAAGTTTGAGAAAATGAGTAGTGTTTTTAATGTTTGCTAAAATTAAAATTAGACGATTTACTTGGTCTAGCGATAGAGAACCTGGTCGTAATAAACATACTAAAGCATTAAAATCCTACGAAAACTGGTTTGATTATTAAAAAATACTGAATTTTGAAAATTCGTTTTCAGAAAATACTCCTACCTGGTTAACATGCTCGATTTTTAATAATGTGTAATAAATCCACTTCGAATACTTTGAACCACTCAAATTAATTTATTTATCATGGATTAAGTCGATTATTTACACATATCGGGTATTGAACGCTATTAAACTATTATTATTAAATCGTTATCACTGCTGCTTGACAACACCCTGCTCGAAGTGGGTATCGAACCCGGGACCTCTGATTCAAGTTCCGTCGCTCTTAACCGCTTATCTACGGGTGAGCCCCAATAACAAAATTATCAAAACAGTTTTATTAATAGAGTTCGTTTCTTGCAATTACTGATTAAAAATTTGTTAACTATGAACTAGTATATTATATAATATTGCATATCATTGATAAATATGAGTTCTGAATAACACAAAACGACTCAATCGAATGAATATTTTTGTTATGCATGGAGAAATATTTATTCACTTTACATTTCAATAATTTCATCTATCTGACCCAATAGAATATGCAAATTTCTGATCGATATGTTCACATCTAGCTGACAGTATCATCATAACTTCGGAGCGTTTGGGGACCACAAGTTTGCTCCATCACGCTCCCAACAGACACCGAAAACACGTCAGTCATGGATCATATCGTGGCATAAAATATAAATAGACGTTTCGTTTTCTTTTGTTGGTTTATTTGTTTATTCAATGCCAACATAAACTATATTTAAAATTTAAATTTGTTGCAGTATTATTGTAAAGATATTACGGTAATAAATTATCTAGGTGTAAGCGGCATTTTGATCTGAGGCTAGTTGTAAAAACACAAAATAAGGTTTCTTTATTTACTTAAAATTATCAACTGTTCATTTCGAAAATGAAGATTTTTCTTTTACTGAAAACCAATCAATGCAATTATAAATATGTTTCAAATAAATTTATATACATGCATATTCATTTTATGAGCACAATTATCCTTCCCACCAAAGTCTTACGAACAGTTTTTAAATTTTTAAAATAAATTCTGGATTTTATGCTAAAACATGGAAAAATTGACTCATACACACACATAAATTGGTCTAAAGTTTAGACTCTTAACGAATAAGAATGACTTGAATCGTTGAGAAAACGCAAAATTTGATTAGGTGTTGTTTAACATAATCCACTGTGTGAACGAATATTATAAAATTCATTATTCAGCAATTACTTCATTTCTTTAATGTTAATTACAATGACAAACTGATCATGTCATATTTGAAGTATGACTTTAATTACACTATTGTTTTTAAATATAATGCATATTTTTAATGCTATTATAAATATATAATGTATAATTTATCATTACATAAATGTGTATAATGGTTGACACTAATAAATGTGTGCATCACGAGTGTTACCATATTACTAATAAACATTATTCAAAATTGTTATATGATGTACTGTACTTTGTACAGTAGAAAATAAGTTTTACTTCAATCGCGTGTGAACCTTACGCGCACTCTTTTTTATTTCTAAAAATCATTGCTGTATTCCTATAAAAAAGCAGATATTTGTAAAACGTTTTGAATCCTAACATACATACTTAGGGGAGACCGGTTACTGATGTCACTTTTTTAGCAGTAATAATTTTGTCAATCAATCAATTATCTGGAAGAAAAGTAAATTAATAGGTAACTTGATCATTTGTCTACGTGGAATTTTTGAATGAATGTCCTTAAATACGCTGGATAAATCATATAATCTAATCATACAAGAAAAGAGCGTTTGTCACAACTGTCCACATCTCCAGGACGATCGCGATAGCCATGAACATGGGTTAAAAAACTATAGCTATATACACTAAAATATAATGCCTTAGTTTCATAAATTTGTAATACAACACAACATAATCATTTAAACAACTAATGAATATAAATATAATAATTTATAATAAAAAATATTTTTTTAACAAAATTTTAATATAAATCCTCGTGATTTTTTTTCTTATATTAAATTTTACTTTTTCTTTTATTTTGCATTTTGCTTTTTTGGTAGTTATGTTTTTCGCCCGAAAAAGATACGAAATACATGTCACAACGGTACCCACAAAATTCGTAAAAACCGTACCCAACACACACTTTTGAAAACAAATCATAGTGAAGACTAAGGTAAATTATCTAGACAAAAACTAATTGCTGGTAATTAATTACTAACGTTTAATTTACAGCAAAATAACAAACGCGCGTAAGGTTCACACGCAATTGAAGTAAAACTTATTTGCTACTGTACAAGATGTCATTTAAGTAAATACATCATATAACAATTTTGAATAATGTTTATTAGTAATATGGTAACACTCGTAATGCACATATTTATTAGTGTCAACCATTATATACATTTATATAATGATAAATTATAAATTATATATTTATGAAAATTATAAAGAAATGAAGTAATTACTGATTAATAACTTCTATAATATTCGTTCACACAGTGACTTATGTTAAGCAACGCCTAAACAAATATTGTTTTCGCAACTTCACTCATCATGTAATAATTATGTTTGAAAAACTTCATAAAATTAAAATTAACATACATTCATTGACTGATGGTATTTTTTTAATTTTTTGCTGGCGATATAATCTCATTCTTTAAACAGCTGTAATATCTGTTTTACCTAAAAAGTATTTTCCATTTCAATAACTTCAGAGATTTATAGAAACTACAAATAATATAGAAATTATTTCAATAAACTTATGTTTCATACAGGGCGCAAACTCTGCATTTGTTTTATTATTTTCATTACAATTATTACGGAGGGCAGGGCGAAATATTCCCCTGATTCAGGCATTTTTCATTTGTACTTCGATATATCTTTAAAATGATCATTTAATTATGCCGATTTCCTTGTTGATATCGGTGCACATACAACGTTGATTCCGGTACGCATACAACGACAGATCTCTGATTCACATACGCGACGACTAATCACAATCGACCCGTATAGAAATGTTATCATCAAGAGCGAATGGCGAATCATTGGCACTCGACTCTTATCTTATCTGCCGTAACGCACTTCCGTTGCATTTGTACGGAAATACATCCTAGTCGCGCCTAAAGAAGTTTTGCTTCAAAAAAAGTTAATTTTGACTCTTTAAAAGCAATGCGGTCTACAGATCATGTCAATTTAGGGTCTGACGCTATGCAATAATTTGAACTTGTTCGTGTAAAAACATGATCTCTGATACATGATCTTTCTATGTTTGGACCCTATCTCAAAATCAGTAATCTTTGGACCCTATCTCAAAATCAATATATTTTGTGAAATCTGTTGAATTCCAACCAGATTCAAAAATATTTTTTCAGATATTCCAGAATAATCAAAAAGATCAAAACCTAAATAATAACAAAATTTAAAAGAGTTGAATAGTTTTTAACCTTTAGTTCTTATTAACTTACCCTTTGACGACCTAATATTATCTAGTGTCTGTAAGTTCACAAAGCCATTGCCATGGCAAAGTTTAAATCTATTCTGCATTAACCTAAATCTACATAAGTCTGAATAAACCTAGATTCACCTTGGCACAGAGCATGTTGTTTTGCAATTAAATCTAAAAGCAATAAGTTAAAATTGTATTCCATAACTCACCACCACCAGATTCCACATTTTGGCGGCTTCCGCGACGGTCGTGCAAACAGTGCTGCAGCCGGCGAGCAGCATAAGTTTGTTGGGCTTGTTGTATAACAGATTATACATGACGCTTGCCCCCAGACCGGGTTCGCACTGAAAACAATACAGAAACCATATTATAGTGTGTTTAGTTCCAACCCGAAACATGAGATAACATATACACTAATCAGAATTGATTTATATCCCACAATTAGGCGAAACAAGTTTACTATTCTTCGCTATGAAGGACTGGATAAAGCGGAAAAGATAGATATATTTATGCCCTTAATTATATGAGTATGAATAAATTAATATATATATATATATATATATATATATATATATATATATATATACAGAGCCCGATTTAGAAATTTGGCGCCCCGGGGCATTGACAAAAATGCCGCCCCATCCCTGAAATTTTACGAACTTTCGAACTTTTTTTAAAGCAATCGCGCTGATTCAGCTGCGTAGGGACAAAATATAGGATATAACCCATATAAATATAAACAAAATTTATACTTTTTATTAAAATATTTTTAAAATATCTGATAATTTGATATGCATATGTCTTATGATCACTTTTCTCCACCAAATGTTTCTTTTTCAAATTTTTTTATTGGATCATCGAAACCGCTAAACCTGCCTCCCACAAGTTTAAGCAGTTATTTATTCTATAAATTTTTTTAATGAAATTGGATGCTTTTTTTTCTCAACAACTAAATTATCATTTTTGCCATTTTGGCCCGTATTTTCAAAGTAGTTGGACCTGCCTTGGCCAATAACTAATCAGCACGTCTCCTTAACAATAGAAATTGAATCATTTAAACCGGTTGATCCGTGTTCACTTGAATAATTAAAAAATATTAGATTTATATTAATGGGGAGACGTGCTGATTGGTTTTTGGCACGAGATTTGATATTTCTTCTCTGAAACAGCTACGCAGCGCGATTGCTTTGCAAAAAGTTCATAATATTCAAAAAATTTAAAAATACAAAAAATGTGTTTTAAAAGTCAATTTTTTTCATTATCAATTTTTTTCAATTTTAAAACTCTTTATAAAATGTAATTTTCAGTACGGGACGTTTCAATAATTTGTCTTAAGGCACAATGCCATGCGTTACTAGTTTACATTTGTTTTGAACGCTATAAGCTTGGAAGTGCAGAAATTCGTCATTTTAAGAAGGCTCGAGAACTGAAGAAAATTTTTTTCTTAAACTTTCAGCTTGTTTACGGATCTTTATATTAGCCAAATTGACAAATTTGATAATGACCTATTAACCAATTTGATAATTTACGTTCGGAGAGGGAGGCAAGGCAAAATAATAAATTTTAATAATCGGTTATTTCAACCCAAATTTTGCATTGCAATCGTATTATGTTTTGTTAATTATTTTTCTTGAAATAAAAAATGTTGTTAAAAAAAAGTTGATTATATTGTATAGAATTTTTTTTTCACTATCCAAATTTTGCCGCCCCCAAAAATTTGCCGCCCTGGGCAGTAGCCCCGATTGCCCCTACTGTAAATCCAGCACTGTATATATATATATATATATATATATATATATATATGTTACGGAAAATGTGCACATTCACCGCTGAATGTGCACATTCCCCAAAACGCTAGTTGAATGTGGAGTTCTCAAACAAACAAATTATATGAATGGTGTACGTGCGTACTTGGAGCGGTCTCATGAACATCTTGCGTATTTGGCGCATGTGCACTAAATAGTTAATCAGTTAATAGTTAAGTAGTTATAGTGGAAAGTGAATAATTAATATTAAATAGTAAATAGTTAATAGTTAATTGTTAGTTAAATAGTGAATAGTGATAACTGAATAGTTAAATAGTTAGTAGTTGAATAGTGAATAACAATAAATGAATAGTTATTAGTAAATAGTGAATTAAGATTAGTTGAGTTGTGGATAGTTAAATAGTAAATAGTGAAAAGTTAATAGTTAACAGGTAAATAGTTGAATAGTGAATAGTGATAACTGAATAATTAGTAGTATATAGGGAATAGTGATAACTGAATAGTTAATAGTAAATAGTGAATAGTGAATAGTTAATAGTTAATAGTATATATTTGAAGAGTAAAATAGTGAATAGTAAATAGTGATAACTGCATAGTTAATAGTATATAGTTAGTAGATAATAGCAAATAGTGAATAAATATTAGTAAATACTGAATTAAGAATAGTTAAATAGGTAATAGTTAATGGTTAAATAGTTAATAGTTATTAATAAAATAAATAATAGTTTACCGTTAATAGTTACTAGTGAACAATAAATAATGGATATTAATATGCATATGACTAAAATAAATGATAAAAATATAAATATAAATATAAATATAAATAAATGAATTATTATTTCACCCGCACGTGCGTACGAGCCTGAGTAGAACTCACATTCGCCAATTGAGCCGGTAAATGTGCACATTCACCGGTGAATGTGTACATTCACTGAAATATGCACATTTACCGTAACATATATATATATATATATATATTTATATATATATATATATACTAGCTGACCCGGAAAACGTTATTTTGCTAGTAAAGTATATTCTAAACAATTCCTAGAGAATCAAAAAAAATACTTTTAATGTATAAGGATTTGAATACTATATGTACAATGAAGTATAATAAAACCCCAATAAAACATATGAACCATATAGTTCATATCATCTACTTCTTTTATTTTTTATAAAGATCACACTGCATACATCTTTCGTATAGAACGTCGTCAGGTTAATTCATCGTCAGAGTTGTAATACCTGTTAACTTAAAGTATTTCTTGTAAAATTATTGTCTTGAACTTGTTTAAAAAAAAATCATTTACTATTTTCTTATTGTTTGCACCTTGCCAGTGTAAAGATTTACGTGGTTCCTTTTACTTTAAATACATGAATGCTATTCTAGAGATTATATAAAAAAAACTGTTGAGCGCAGAACTGAAAATACTACTAAAAATACTTTTTTTAGAAAATTGACAATATAGCAATGCATCTTGTGATAAAAAGTCGCTTTAATGCGATATGTGGTTTTTGAGTTAATTGGTGGCGGACCATTTTACCCGCAGGTTTAACCAACCTCTACCCTAGCTTCTTATATATAAAAATAGAGCTCTCGATAAAATGATCCGCTAAAACTCGAAAACGGCTAAACCGATTTGGCATTTTAAATATCTACTTTTTTGAAATGTTAATATGAAAATGCATTTTTTGGCGTTGTAGCACTCTTTTTTGCAAATTATATTTTTCACAAACACGGTGCTCTGAAAGATCTCATTTGTATATTTATATACTCATTGGCATTTATAAACCATTTTCTAGGTTATATATTATTTTTTATTTATGTTATTTCAATTCATAACCTAAATTCGATGTCGATCAAAGGAACATTTTGTCGAATAACATTTTCCCAGTTATAATTTCCCGTAATTTATCGAAGAATAGATAGTAATATATAAAGATCCGGGGTTAAAAAGGTCCACCACCGATGTGTCAGAAACCAGTAAAGTTAAGCATTGTTTAAAAACAATATTTGAAAGTAGAGGGAAAAAGATGTATAGCCAGCTATAACCTTGATTCTTATGACTTTGCTATTGGGAAATAAACGGTAATCTTTGAAAATCTATAATAAAACTATTTTTTTCCGTTGGTAGTTTTTTAGTATTAGTTAAAAATGTTTTTATTTTGTAAAATACGTTTAAAATTAAAAGATAATTTTTTGAATGACATCAAAAAAGCACATTTCAGATAATTGTTCGTTTGAAATGTGTTATTTGTTGTGGTATAATGGTTTGGTTTTTAAAATATAATTCAAATTTTCTCAAAGTCAAATTGGACCTTTGTGCTCCGTCCTGCTTTACATATATACTTTTTATTAAATTTCCTTTAATTCATCGAATGTAACTTGAAACTTTTCAAAAAGCAGGTCAAAGAAAAAATACTTAATTCATTTTCTATCTCTCCTCGCAAAAATTTGAAATTTTTTTATAAGCTCAGTAGTATTATTTACAATTATACACAAAATGCAGAATCCAGAAAGAATCTAAAGAACTTGAAACATAATCAATAAATCGAATAACTAAAAAATACTTGGATTGGATTATACCATGTTTTCTATAAGAACTGTATAAAAGTTTCAGTTTGATTGTATTGACAAATTATAGACAATTTATTGTAAATTAACTTCCCGTGGGGTAAGTTATTGTAACAGTCAAAAAATCGAAAATAAAAATGTTTGCATATTTTTACGTTTCAGAGGTTTCTGAATATTTTGACAAAACTTAGAAAAAAAAATGATGTATGTATGTGTGTGTGTGGGTATGTATGGACCCATTGCTACTACGTTTTCTGGCGCACGGACCGATTTAGAGAATTCAAAAAACATTCGATTCCTTTAATAGGTGACGTGCCGACTAGTTTTGGGGCAAACACAGGTCCAGGCGTTTCATAGGTATGGAGCAGAAAATAAAAATCAAGTTCTTGAGACCACGGAGCATCCGATTTGAATTATTCTAAAAGCATTTAATTCGTAATAATAGGGAGAAGTAATGATTAGATTTTAGCAAAGGCAGATACAGGCGTTTTCGAGATACGTAAATTCATTCATTCATTTTGAAAAAATGAAACATCTGATTGGACTGATTTAAAAAACTTTCTACTTCTTTTGACGATACGATATTGCATTTGCGGATAGAAAAATCCTTTTTTTCAAAATTTAAATTTCAATATTTAAAAAAATATTTTCGAATTTCGAAAATGATTTGGATTTCAATTTTAATTCTAGCTAAACAGTATTTTATCTCTGTGAAAAATGTACCCATAAAACTTATATTTTGCGTTGGTTGAATAATGTAGCCCACTTATGGGGTGAAAAAGACTAGATGATAAATTTTTGAAAGATAGGAAAAAACATTCATACAATAAAGATTTAGCTGAGAGTTTTACTGAACATAGCAAGATAGTTGTTTGTTTGATATGTGTCATTTGTTGTGATATAATTGGTTTGGTTGGTAATATAATTGCTCAAAGTCAAATTGTATTTTTGTGCCCCGCCCTTTCTCATTTATTATGAAATTGAAAGAAAAAAATAATCATTAAAATGTAGAAAATGTTGCTCCATTCACTCCTTACAGAGCAACCACAGCCAAATCTTTGTTGTAAACGCAATTTAGAACTTCAAGCCCTTGATTTAAAACATACTCATGTTTGGAAAGTCGTAATTGTGTATTTTATGAATCTATTCAGGATCTTGCTGAATAATGAAATAACAGACATTAATAGGAGAGAAGGTAAAACGTTATTACAAAAGCGCTGATCGAGTGTTTTAATGAAAATACTCGAGAACGAAAACAAGAAGAAATAACAAGTCGAATGAGCTTGTTACACAACAAGGATTTCTTACTATAAAGGACCGTTCAGTTATTGCGACACCATTGGCAGAATGTTTACGGAACTCTAAAAACAAATGAAAAAGTTTTCCCTCTGTTTGGTGAAATAAGTTTTAACAATATTTTCCGATGTCGACTATACTAAACTGTTTCGTAAGTTCTCACAAAACGTATAATAAAAAAGTTATAGTTTGAACACATGTGTTCACTAGTATAAATATGCTAATTTCTAATTCAAACCATTTTACTTATATATAAACTGGTTCTAGCCGACCATGCGTTGCTGTGTTAAACATATAATTAAAAATTAAACAAAAAATAAAAAAATCGTTAAAAACTAGCACCAGTTAATTGAAGATTGAGCTGCATCAGAAGCATCAGCGAAATTTTCTTGTTCATGTGCTCTTCGTTAAATTAGTTGGCAAGATAAGTTTTATCTATCATTTCAACATAATGTAAAAAGAAAAATAGAATTACATGAATCCGGTGGAGACGAACAACCTTCAACAAAACTAAAATAAACATTTTAAATAAAAACTAGTGGTGTGTATGGCATCGTTCCTTTAGGCAAATTGCTGGAACTTTCCGTACCGTAACGAAATGTTCGAGAAATATTAAATGGATTATCATAAAGACTGCAACATTGTCTAATATTTATAAGAATTATATAAACTGAATTACAAAGTTGAAAATATTTGTTGAAAGTATATTAGAACTTAAGTCAGAATTACGATTAAAATCTGAATTATTTTTGATATACAAAAAAAAATTCCCAAAAGCAATTATTTTGTTAAAACAAGCAGAAAGTTCATTGAATCATTCAAATCGGACGCTTAATTTACTCAAAAACTACCATTTTTGCTCATTTAGCTCTGTATCTCCAAAACCGCTAGCCTGCCTTTGCCAAAAACTAATTACCACTTCTCCCCGTCATTACGCATTGAATGTTTTTTGGATCATTCAAACTGAATGCTCCGATCTCTAAAAAACTCGATTTCTATTCTCTGCACTCTTTGCTTCGTTTTTCCGAAACGGCTGGACCTGCCGCTACCAAAAACTAATCAGCACATCTCTTTATCAATAGGAATCGAATGTTTTTTGAACCATTCAAAGTCAGTTGACCAGTGCTCCCGAATACGTGGACAAAAAATTGTATCCATACCTGCATACACACACACACACATCCATTTTTTCTGAGGTATGGCAAAATGTTCAAAAACTTTCAAAACGTGAAGAAATGTAAAAATTTTCAATTTCGATTTTTACAATAACTTACCCACGAAAATTTTTCATGGTTCAATCAAAATATCAATCACAAAAAATACGTGCGTAATTTTTTATATTAATATCCAAATGCAAACTAATCGTTCTTTGTTCATTATTTTATTTATAAATAAAATTTATTTATAAATAGAACACATAAATATGTTTAATACGGCAAAGCGTAATCGGGTACAGCTAATACTTTTCTTTATGTGTAGATAATTGACTTAATCAATAAAATATAAATTAATTTATGAGTGATTGAAAGTATTCCGAGTGGATTTATTACACATAATTGAAAACGAACGAACACTTAACGTATTTTGACTCGGAGTATTTTCTAAAAGCAAATTTTCAAAAATTAACAATTTTTATATTTGAACCAGTTTTCGCAGACTTTAATTGTTTAGTATGTTCATTAAAATCAAGTACTCTATCGTTATACCAAGTAAGTCGTCTAATTTTAATTTTAACAAACGTCAAACAAACTACTCATTTTCTCAAACTTTGATGAATTTTTTAAATTAAATTACTTGTCGTAAGACCGTAATATTTCAGTAAGTTTTATAAGATCATGATATATATCGCCAAAAAAATTCCATAAAAATCGTCTTAAATTTTTTTTTCAACAGTTAATTACAAGAAAACGGCTCGGTAGATTTTCACCTAAAACTAATCAGTATCAACCCCAACTAATATCTTACGAACAGTTTTCGATTTTTTAAAATCGATTCGGTAGTATGAGGTTAAATATGGACGAAAAGTTTAACACTTTATTCCAAATTACAAAGAAACGGCTTGGCAGATCGCTGACAAACGATAGTCCTCACTGTGTTACATCAAATGGCTTTTAAATTTCTGAAATCGGTGCAGGCGTTTTTGAGCAAACGTCGATGAAAGGTCTAATTTTGACAAATGGCAAAAAGACGATACCAATATTTGCAAACTTTGACGAATTTTTAAAGCTAAACGAGGCGTCGTTTAAAAAACTCAGAAACGATAGTCCTCACCGAGATACATTGAATGGCTTTTAAATTTTTGAAATCGGTCCATCCGTTTTGGAGAAAACGTCGATTTACGGCAAAAAATCTGTACACACACACACACATACTTTTTCCCAATTTGGTCTCATTCGATTCAGAATGGTTTGAAACGTCGAGAAAACATAAAATTAGCAAATCGAATTTTTTTATGAAAACATAAACTTCTCCTTCGGGAAGTTAAAAAGATAGTGCAGTGAATTTCAAATTTTCCTGACCCTCAAGCACCTTATTGAGCTTTTCAGATATATTATGGATATATTTGTAATGAAATATAAACTTTACATTAAAAATGTGTGCATCACGATTGTTACCATATTACTGATGAACATTATTTAAAATTGTTATACGATTATTTAATTATTTTTAACATAATTGCCATCTCGTACAATAGCAAAAAAGTTTTACTTCACTTTCTTTTTTAAAAAAAAAAATGACATGTTATTCATGATACCTATCAGAAAACGAATTGATTACATTATTCCTCAAAGAAAACAAAAACCTTCATTTTACGAGAACTTTACGAACTGGCCAACTTGTTTTATCTTTCCTTCACAATCAAAGCACATGATGCAGTAGAAAGACTTGCATTAAATTCCAGATATCGATCCAGTAGTTGCGTATGTTCTGTTTGAGTAAGCGATTAGTTAAGTCTTGTGTGAAAATGCTTCTCCTATGTTCAGTCTTTCCACTAAATCCCACCTCGCTCATAGAATGCACATGAGGCATTACAGGAGATATTGGGAAAATATAGGGTAAACTATTGTCTAAGACGTTCAGAAGTACAAGCGAAACAGGGTGGAATTTGCATATCGTTTGAATGCCTTCAGTCATTAAGATTTTCCAATACACAGGTGTATCGGGTACATGACCGAATTATCAATTAGCATCTTTTTTAACTTCCCGGAGAGTGTAAGTTATAGCAATCGCCCAAAAATCGATAATGAAAATTTGTACATTTCATTACGTTTCAAAGAAATTTAGCATGCATTAGAAAAAATTGATGTGTATGTATGGATACAATTTTTTGTCCACATTTTTGGACGCACGGATAAACTGATTTGAATAGTTAACTAGTGGGGCGCATGGCATCGTGCCTTAAGACAAATTGCTGGAACTTTACGTACCAAAAATTATTATTTTTTTTAAAAACGATTAACATTTTTGAAAAAATTTTACTTCGAAAAAATTAGATTTTTGAGAAACTATAAATTTGACATAAAATTACTTTTTTTAAAAAAAAATAATTTTTTTTTGAAGACAAAAATTTTTTTTGAGAAATAAAATGTTATCTTCGTTTTGTCATATTTTGGAAATTCTGAACTTTTTTTCAAAGCAATCGTACTGCTTGAACTGCATAGAGACGAAATGTCAAAGCGCGTATGCGATGCGCCGCCGTCTAACAGATGACCATTGGTACGGAACCCATAGAAATATAAAAAAAAAATTATACTTATTGTTAAAATCTCTATAAAATATCTTTTTCTAAAAGATCATTTTTGACCGCCAAGTGGCATTTTTTTTACTTTTTTCATTAGTTCTCCGAAACCGCTCGACCTGCCTTCATGAAAATTTGATCAATTCTTCATCTTGTCAATACAGTAAAATACAGTAAAATGTTTTTTGAATAATTAAAATCGGACGCTCCGTTCTCTTAAAAACTGAGTTACCGTTTTTGGCACTTTTTGCCCCGTATCTTTGGAATGGATAGACCTGCCTTCGCCAAAAACTAATCAGCACGTCTCCTTAAGAATCGAATGTTCTTTGAATTATTCAAATCGGTTGTTCCGTGTTCCCGAAATCGTCGACGAAAATTTGTATCCGAACACACACACACACACACGCACACACACACGCACACACGTACATCCATTTATCTTCAATCAGCTTTTGCAACAGAACACCATAATAATAAATATGTTATCCACGTTAGTCAACAACAAAAGCAATGGCAAAAATAATTAAAATTGCTGAATGGAATGCCAACGGTTTAATACCTCACAAAAATGAAGTAGAATGTTTTTTAAAGTTAAACTTAATAGATATCTTATTAATCTCAGAAACTCACTTCACTGAAAAAAACTACTTTAAAATTTATAACTACTCTACTTATAATTCAAATCACCCAAGTGGCAGGGCTCGCGGCGGTTCGGTTATATTAATCAAAAATAATATAAAGCATTTTGTTCTACCAAATATTTCTGATGATTTTCTACAAGCAACTCAAATTTCTGTTGAAACAAATTTATATAATTTTTGTGTTTCTGCTGTTTATTGTCCACCAAGATTCAAAATTTCTTGTGCTCAGTTTTCTTCATTTTTCTCTCAATTAGGTAATAAATTTATCATTGGTGGTGACTTTAATTGTAAACATATTGCCTGGGGTTCTAGACTGACTACAGCCAAAGGAAAGATTCTTCATGCAGCCATAGGGCAAAATAACCTCTCCTTTATTTCAACTTGTAGTCCAACTTATTGGCCTTCTGACCCTACTAAAGTTCCAGACCTTTTAGATTTTTTTATTGTGAAAGGTATTGATCTTTCAAATCTCAATGTTGAATCTAGTTACGATCTCTCTTCAGATCATTCTCCAATACTTGTGACGTTTAGCACATTTCCTACTCCAGTTATCAACAATCATATTCTACACAACAATCTTTCTAACTGGATTCAATTCAAATCCATACTTGATTCAAAATTATTTCCAAAATCTAGGCTTACAAGCGTTATTGATATAGAAAATAATATAGATTATTTTTCTGAGATTGTACGTGAAACAACCAAGCAGATCACCCCGAACATTATTTCAAGAAATGATAATCTAATAATTCCGCAAGAGATTAAGAAGCTAATTGCACAGAAACGAAGAGCAAGACGTACCTGGCAACATTCTCATCTACCAACGGATAAGACATCGCTTAATCATCTCAATAACACACTGAGGAAAAAAATGAAAGAATGGAAGAATTGTACATTCAGGTCGTATATATTGCAGCTAAATAGGTACGATAATTCCATATGGAAACCAATCAGAAACAAAAGTAAACCCCTACAACAAAACCCTCCTCAAAATAACCAACCAAAACGGATTCATGTGGGCAAAAAGCAACGAAGAAAAAGCGGAGGCATTTGCTGATCATCTAAGTAGCATTTTTAGCGCTCGAAATATTTCCCAGAATAATTTAATTAACAATTTCGTAAACCAACCCATACATTCTACACCGTTAGGACATTTTTCACCAAATGATGTCTTATGTGAAATAAAAAGGATAAAAAATAGATCTTCGCCGGGTATGGATAAAATTACTCCAAAGATGTTAAAAGAATTGCCTACAAAAGGTATTTTATATATAACAAATATTTTCAACGCCATACTTCAATACAATTATTGGCCCACAGCGTGGAAGACTGCAGAAATTATTATGATCGCTAAACCAAACAAAAACCATCACACTGCTAGTTCATACCGTCCTATCAGTCTTTTATCGATATTATCGAAAATTTTAGAGAGACTTTTGTTGCAGAGATTGTCAGAAGATCATCCGAATGATAGTTGGATTCCTCACCATCAGTTTGGCTTCAGAAAAAATCACTCTACAATTCAACAATGCAACAGAACGGTGTCTCGTATTCTTGAAGCCATGAATAGAAAGGAACACAGCGTAGCCGTATTCTTAGATGTCAGTCAGGCTTTCGATAAGGTTTGGCACTCAGGACTCCTATATAAAATCAAAACAACTTTTCCAAACTATTTCAATATCTTAAGCTCATATTTGCTTAATAGAAAATTTAGAATCAAAATTAAAGATGTGACTTCGAGCATCAGAAATATAGAATGCGGGGTACCACAGGGCAGTGTGCTAAGCCCTGTACTTTATCTTCTTTTCACAAACGATATGCCCACAGATGATCTTCTAACCATATGCACTTACGCCGATGACATAGCAATTATTTCATGCAATTCCGATATTAGAACAGCAACTTGTCAGTTACAAAATTATTTATCTAGTCTCGAAAAATGGTTTTTAGATTGAAATATCAAAATCAATATCGAAAAATCTCAGCACATAATTGTTTCTCTAAAACATCACAACAGTCCACCTATCATCATGAACAATTCAATAATTCCACTATGCAATTCTGTCAAATATTTAGGCATGCACATTGATTCGAAATTGACATGGAGAACGCACATCGAATATAAAAAGAAACAAATCCAACTGAAAATAAAAGATTTTTACTGGCTTTTTGGGAGGAAATCTGAAATCTCTCTCGATAACAAGGTACTTTTGTATAAAACTATCATAGTGCCCATTTGGACTTATGGAATCGAATTATGGGGTTGCTCATGCAAATCTAACATAAACATCATTCAAAGGTGCCAGAATAAAATTCTGCGTATCCTTACTAATGCGCCTTGGTATATTTCGAATTTTTGCCTACATAAGGATTTGAAAATCTCAACAGTCAACGAAATGATCAAGATTAGAAGTTCATCTTTCAACAACAAATTAATCCAGCATACAAATCCTACAATTCAAGCGATTCAGAGACCGATAAGAAGATTGAGCAAGAAATGGCCTTCCGATCTACCAAACACCTAGCCCATTGTCTGCACGCGATCTGACGTAGTACGCGGCATACATCATCACGTCATCGTTCATTTATGTTATTATTTTTGTATTACTGTTTTAATTTAATTTTTATTTTAACTTTTTTCATTTTGTATTCAATGTATTGCATTTTTTGTTTTTTTGTATTTTTTTTTTTTGCTCATATCAATTTTGTAAATAAGACATTAAAGTCTTGATTAACAAAAATAAATTGTAACAAAAAAAAAAAAAAAAAAAAAAAAACGTACATCCATTTTTCTAAGGTATGCCAAAATACTCAGAAACCTCTGAAACGTAAAGATATATAAAAATTTTCATTTTTGATTTTTTTGCGATTACTATAACTTGCCCCACGGGAAGTTAAAAAACATTCGATTTCTTCTGTTGGCGGGACGTGCTCATTTGTCTTTGGCAAAGATAGGTCCAGTGGTTTCAAAAATATGGAGCAAAGCGGCCCGAAAACAGAAATTAAGTTTGTGAGAAAACAGAGCATCCGATTTGAATGATTCAAAAAACCTCCAATTTGTATTAATAGGGAAAAGTAATGAGAAGTTTTTGGCAAAGACAGATCGAAAGAACAGACCATCTAATATGAATGATTTAAAAATCATTCAATTCGTATTGATAGGGAGAAGCAATAATTATAGTTTTTGGAAAAGACAGGTTCTATAGTTTCGGAGCTAAGTGTGCAAAAAATTGTAGAATTTTAGAAAACAAAGCATCTGATTTAAATAATCCAAAGCATTTTGTTTGTGTTGACAGTGTGAAGAAACGATTAGTTTTTGGGATAATTTGATTTTATTTCAAAATTTCACTATCTTCTAAATATGGAAAATAATTCGGATTTTGATTTTAATTCCAGCTAAAATTTTGTAATACACTTATATTCTTGAAATAATTTTAACTTTGTAATTCAGTTTATATATTTATAGAAATATTTTGTAAGTTCCGTCATACTAACTCCGCTTGATTAAGTTTTGTTAATTTACTTCTCATGTAAACATATATAAACGTCGTCTTCCTATTTAAAAGCTCTTAGATTTCATCTATAAAATACGAATAATGAAAGTTACAAAATTTATAGTAATACAGTACAAGAAGTTCCAGCAATTGTGTTTATAATTAGAGAGTAGTATCATTTAAGTACTTGTTCCTATCTTTAATATTTTATCAAAGTAAAATAAAAATATACTCTAAGGCTCAAAATTTAATAGTATAGGGCAAAGCACACATAATTTCATTTTGACTATTAGTAATTATTCT
>NW_020537758.1:57176084-57273344 GCF_003426905.1 Ctenocephalides felis
TAGTTTTTGGAGACAATTGGTCCAGCCGTTTCGGAGATACGAAGCAAATATTGCAAAAAATAGTAATCAAATTTTTGAGTGAACTGCGCATCCGATTTGAATGACTCAAAAGACGTTCAATTTGTAAGGATAGAGAAAAGTGATGATTTGTTTTTGGCAAATGCAAATCCAGCCGTTTCGGAGATACGGAGCTTAATGTGCATGAAATAGTAATTTTTGAGATAACTAAACATCCGATTTAAATTATTTGTAAAACTTTTTGCTAGTGTTGGCTAGGCGGTTGCTTTTGAAACTAGCTGTAAGTGGAATTCTGTCTTAAGGCAATTAAGGCATCGTGCCTTAAGGCAAATTGCTGGAACTTCCCGTACCAAAAATTATAATTTTTTTAAAAACGATTACATTTTTGAAAAAAAAAATTACTTTGAAAAAATAAGATTTTTGGGAAACTATAAATTGGACAAAAAATAACTTTTTTTTGAAAAAAAAATTTTTTAAAAAAAATAAATTTTTTTTAATTTTTTTTTTTTGAAAAAAAAAATTTATTTATTTTGACATATTGTGGAAGATCTGAACTTTTTTTCAAAGCAATCGTACTGCTTTAACTGCATAGGCACAAAATATAAAGCGCGTAAGCGACGTGTCGCTGTCTAACGCATAAGCATTGGTACGGAACCCATAGGAATGTTGACAGAATGTATACTTATTGTTAAAATCTCTATAAAATATCTGATAATTTGATGTGCATATGTCTAATGATCATTTTTGACCGCCAAATGGCTCATTTTTTTACTTTTTCCTCCATATCTCCGAAACCGCTAGACCTACCTTCATGAAAATTTCATCGATTCTTCACCTTGTCAATACAAGTGAAATGTTTTTTGAATTATTCAAATCGGACGATCCGTTCTCTTAAAAACTGAGTTACCGTTTTCGGCACTTTTTGCCCCGTATCTTCGGAACGGCTAGACCTGCCTTCGCCAAAAACTAATCAGCACGTCTCCATATCAATACGAATCAAATGTTTTTTGAATTATTCAAATCGGTTGATCAGTGTTCCCGAAATCGTCGACGAAAATTTGTATCCGCACATACATACACACACGTACATACATACACACACACATACACACACATACACACACACACACACACACATACATCCATTTTTTCTAAGGTATGCCAAAATGTTCAGAAACCTTTGAAACGTAAAGATATATAAAAATTTCCATTTTCGATTTTTTTGCGATTACTATAACTTACCCTACGGGAAGTTAAAAAAAAATAATTTAATTTTTTTAGGGTTCCAAATTTTTTATTAAATATCGAAAATAATTCAGATTCAGATTTTAGTTCCAGTTTTAGCTATAGTTCGAAAGCTCATATACAATCTTCAAATAAATAATTTTAACTTTGAAATTTAGTTTTTATTATTCTTATGAATATTAGACAAGTTTCATTTATTTACTTCTCAAGACCTGGCGAGGTCCAATTCATATACTATCATAATTTGCCTATGAAATATGAATAATGATAGTTACGGTATTTATAATTTACTATTTGAAAACATTTTATAATCCTCGAATATTTCATTACGGTACGGAAAGTTCCAGAAATTTGCCAAGGCACGATGCCATACTCCACTAGTTTCCAAATATTTCAATATTATAAAACATTAAAAGTAAAACTTTCGATATTGTCAAATTCCATTATTAAACTTGATACTTCAATAAATTAAAGTTTTCTTAAAAAATTTCAACTATTATAGATATTTACTAAATTTCAAGTAATCATTTTCTTAAATTCAACATTTCGAGTTATTATTTTTAATTGTTTCTATGATTTCATGTATCTAAGAAGGGAACCATCAGGTGTACTCTTCTGGGGTTTTGATAAAATTTCGTATGATGGCTCTCTTATAAGATGTATTTGTTGAACGAAAACTTCTAACAATTCGACTGAAGACGCAATATACAATACAATGAAAACTTGCTAATAATTAGTTTTACAAAAATTCAAATTCAATCGAAGAAATACTGTCACGCTAGTTTGTAAACAAGCTTTCTTCTTCTTCACTCTCCGATAATGAAATTGTTCGGTAGCTGTGTTCTAAAACCTATATATAAATTCAGCAGAGCTATTTCAAAGTTCGTTGTTAGAATCTTTGCAAAACTATAGTCCCGTTGAGAGGAGATTCTGAGTAAAGTTCTAAACGTATATTTAACAAGTTTCCCAATTGAACTTTCCTAGGAATTTGCCAAATATAGTTAAGGCTTCTCTGACGTAAAATGAAGTCGAACAAACTAATTGGGTAAACAACTTAATTTTGGCGATATATCAATTTATTACGAAAACTGCTTAGCAAAAAGTAGATTCGGAAATAGACATTTTGATCATGCTTACCCTAAAGGTGGATATATACATATAATATAATATATACATATATATATATTAATTTGGAAATATGAACAAACAACACTCTTCTTGCACTAATTTATTAAATAATAATTTTCACAAACGTTTCGAGACTAGGTTTGTCTCATCATCAGTGTGTTATAATTAAATTTTTTTTTAAAAATATGGAAATCTAAATTAGCATGTTGTGTTTTTCATTACAAGTCGTTCACTGCACGCTGCTCTTTTAATATCAACTGTCTCCGGTATTCGTATTCTCTCCTACTTGAAAACCACTTGAAATTGTAAAGTCACTCAATCAGATAGAAAAGAAAGGATTAGGGTCCAGTTGAAAAATAGATGTCGTTAGGAGAAAAAATATTCTATGATGAGATGGTTTGTTTATAAGATTTGTTATACATTGTTATAATTAAAAGTGTATGTACATCTATATATAAGCTACAAAGTATGAATGAGATTCAGATATGTATCATGTAATATATTGGTATCTGTCCGTAAATTTACTGTGTTACTTGTATGGGCTATTAACATCGATTCTGCAATACTTCTTTTAAATAAATCTTGTTCATAATATAAAATGTGCGGATTATTGAAATCGAAACTATGGCTGTTAGAGATAGCGTGGTCTACAAGTGTACTTTTTTGTTGTATGTTATTATTCTTACTTTGTTTGCTTTGTAATTCGTGCTGTCTTAATCTTTTTTCTAAATTTTGACATGTTTGCCCAATATAAGATGACTCACAGTTCAAACAGTTTATTTTGTACACCACATCTTTTCTTTTTTTAGTAGGTGTATTGTCTTTAATGTTTGTGTATATGTCTTGCAGTTGTAGTAAGGGTGACACGGATATGTTAATATTATGTTTATTAAAAAGCCTTTTAGATAAAAGGTGTAAATCTTTGTCTATATAAGGAAAATTCACAAAACATTTATTTTCTGATACAGACAAGTGATTTGAGCAATGTGTGGTTATTGATTGTTTGTCTAATAAAAATTTAATTCTATTTTTAATTATTGGACTGATTATTTTGTAAGGGAAACTATTCATGAGTAATGTGTTAATGACTAATTTGATATTGTGATTATGAAATTTTGGGTTAGATAAAAGAATTGCATGGTCTACTAAACTGAGAACTGTGGATATCTTTATGTTGAGAGGTGTAAAAGAATTAAAATTAATATGGTTGCAAATTGTTGAATACACTTCACTACCTCTCGAAACATTCATTTCTGGAATAGATTTACTACTGAAGGCCTCATATTTCCAATTCAATAATAAATTTTATACTATGATTAGAGGATGTCCTATGGGAAGTCCTTTAAGTCCCGTTTTAGCAGACTTAGTGCTACAAGATTTAGAGAACAGTGTGTTGAATTCTACAATTTGCAAACCACTACTATATTTTCGATATGTCGATGACACGCTTTTATTAATTAACAAAAATGATACAGAGAACATATTTCAAAAATTCAATAATTATAATCCTCATTTACAATTTACACAAGAATTAGAAAAAGATAACTCTATACATTTTCTTGATGTTCAGCTCATTAACGACGGCGGTATTTGCATTACCAATTGGTTCAGGAAAGATAGCTGGTCAGGCAGGTATATTAATTTTAATTCTTTTACACCTCTCAACATAAAGATATCCACAGTTCTCAGTTTAGTAGACCATGCAATTCTTTTATCTAACCCAAAATTTCATAATCACAATATCAAATTAGTCATTAACACATTACTCATGAATAGTTTCCCTTACAAAATAATCAGTCCAATAATTAAAAATAGAATTAAATTTTTATTAGACAAACAATCAATAACCACACATTGCTCAAATCACTTGTCTGTATCAGAAAATAAATGTTTTGTGAATTTTCCTTATATAGACAAAGATTTACACCTTTTATCTAAAAGGCTTTTTAATAAACATAATATTAACATATCCGTGTCACCCTTACTACAACTGCAAGACATATACACAAACATTAAAGACAATACACCTACTAAAAAAAGAAAAGATGTGGTGTACAAAATAAACTGTTTGAACTGTGAGTCATCTTATATTGGGCAAACATGTCAAAATTTAGAAAAAAGATTAAGGCAGCACGAATTACAAAGCAAACAAAGTAAGAATAATAACATACAACAAAAAAGTACACTTGTAGACCACGCTATCTCTAACAGCCATAGTTTCGATTTCAATAATCCGCACATTTTATATTATGAACAAGATTTGTTTAAAAGAAGTATTGCAGAATCGATGTTAATAGCCCATACAAGTAACACAGTAAATTTACGGACAGATACCAATATATTACATGATACATATCTGAATCTCATTCATACTTTGTAGCTTATATATAGATGTACATACACTTTTAATTATAACAATGTATAACAAATCTTATAAACAAACCATCTCATTATAGAATATTTTTTCTCCTAACGACATCTATTTTTCAACTGGACCCTAATCCTTTCTTCCCTATCTGATTGAGTGACTTTACAATTTCAAGTGGTTTTCAAGTAGGAGAGAATACGAATACCCAAGACAGTTGATATTAAAAGAGCAGCGTGCAGTGAACGACTTGTAATGAAAAACACAACATGCTAATTTAGATTTCCATATTTTAAAAATTTTTTAATTATAACACACTGATGATGAGACAAACCTAGTCTCGAAACGTTTGTGAAAATTATTATTTAATAAATTAGTGCAAGAAGAGTGTTGTTTGTTCATATTTCCAAATTAATATCTATTATCCACTCAGAATACATTTGTTATATATATATATATATATATATATATATATATATATAATATTTATATTTATAAATAATTGTTAATTCCGGTAATTTATGGTACTTGCAAATAAAATGAAAATGAAAATTATTTATATTTTTACGTTTCAATGCAATACTTTAGAAAAAACGTATTTTTCTATATGCGTGTAGTAGGTATTCATGTAAAAATGGTTCAACGGATTTGAATGATTCTAAAACATTGGATTTCTACTGATATAAAAATGTAGTGATTAATTTTTGGCAAAGGCAGGTTTAGCCGTTTCGAAGATACGTTGAAAAAATGCAAAATGGCTATGGAAATCAACGGAGCATCCGATTTGAATGTTTCCAAAAGCATTTTACTTATATTGATGAAATGAAGAATTGATTAATGTTTTGGTAAAGCAGGTTGATGATGGCAGGTTGAAAAAATGCCATTTGATGGACAAAAATGATTAGGGGAAAGTCTCCTAGTGGCGGACACCTAAGGTCATTTATAAATAAATCAGAAAATGTTTTACGAAATGTTTATTAAATTATGATTTATGTTAGATAGCAAAGTTAGAAATCAAACTAAATTAACAAAACCGCAATCTTTGCTACAAAATAATTAATACTATCAATCAAGCTTTGCTATCAAAGAATATGATTTTAAACAGTGGCACCTAGTACCGGACATTTCAAAATAACCTGCATTGATCACATATGTAGCCATTTCCACGCTTTGGAATGTCTGCACATTTGTGTTTGACAAATATTCTTAGATATTGCAAAAAAATCACTAATTAACCACCATTTTAGCTGGGCCACACCGACACTCTCAGCTGGAGCATTCATCATAAGATTTTCATTCTTTGACTAGGAAATACGAAAAATGGGGGTATGTAATGACCGTTAGCACTCATACAGAACAAAATTAAATAATTAAAATAAATTACGTCAACTCTCACTTATTGATATTTCAATAAGTTTTGCTGTCCGGCGCAACTTAGTGTCCGGTGTAAGGGACAGGCATGTTCGTTCATTTGGTGGTACCTACAAAAATTCTTTAAAATATCTAATAATATTCTACCATTTTACGGATAGCAATCAAGTACTTATCATTGAATGCCTCTCAAATAGAAATGCATAAATTCACTAGAATTACTTCCATTGATATTTAGGTGACGCCGTGATTTTGCTCCTACAATAGCAAAGGGTTGCTCCCGCCGTGGCCGTGTGCGCCACAGATGAGTCTTGGCGGGTGATCTGGCACCTGTGTGCACCCCGCACCCCTTTCACTTGTATTTTGATATAAAAAGATTTATACTCGCTTATTTATATTAGGTGCTGTCCGGCGTTACGGGACTTCCCCCTATTGGGCATAAGCACAATAAAGTATTAGATATTTTGTAGAGATTTTAATAATAGGTACAAATTTTATTTCATTTTTTTACTTGATATTTTTTCTAATATTTACAGAGTCTCCAATCGGTCCAATTAAAATGATTGAAAGAACACTTTGCTTATGTTGGTGTAAAGAAACGATTATTATTTGGGTAAGGCAGGATTTAATGGTATCAAAATTTTGAAAAATTGTGAGAACCTAAAAAAAAATTCAAAAAGTTAAAAAAGTCGATCATTTTACGATTTTTATAATATCCAAAATTTTTTTTTTAATTTAAAAAATTTTTAAATTACAGTACGAGGCTCAATTCAGAAAATATAACTAGCTGGGTGTATGGCATCGTGCCTTAAGGCAAATTGCTGGAACTTCCCGTAACGTAGCGAAATGTTCGAAGAATACTGAATGTTTTCAAATAGATTATTATTAATATTGTAACATTGTCTAATATTTATAAGAATTATATAAACTGAATTACAAAGTTGAAATTATTTGTTTAAAGTATATTATAACTATAGTCAGAATTAAAAATAAAAACTGAATTATTTTCGATATAAAAAAAATTTTTTTTTTGAAAAAAAAAAGTTGGAACAAAAATTTTTTTTTTCAAAATCAATTATTTTGTTAAGACAAGCATAAAGTTCTTGGAATCATTTAAATCAGACGCTTATTTATCTCAAAAACTGCAGTTTTTTACATATTTTGCTCCGTATCTTCGAAATGGCTTGCCTTTGCTAAAAACTAATAAACACCTCTCCCAATCATTACTAATTGAATGTTTTTAGATCATTCAAATCGGATGCTCCGTTCTCTCAAAAAGTCGATTTCTATTTACTGCCCACTTTGTATCTCCGAAACGGCTGGACCTGCCTTTGCCAAAAACTAATCAGCTCTTTGCCCTATCAATAGGAATCGAATGTTTTTTGAACCATTCAAATCGGTTGATCCGTGCACCAGAAAACGTGACTGGAAATTTGTATCCATACATACACACATACACACACACATCCATTTTTTCTGAGGTATGCCAAAATGTTCAAAAACCTTCAAAACGTCGAGAAATGTAAAAATGTTCAATTTCGATTTTCGGCCCTTATTATTACAATAACTTACCCTACGGGAAGTTAAAAATAATGAAAGCCTGAAAACGTGTCAGTACTGAAGAATGATTTAATATAATAAATTAATTTTTGTTGAATAATTATATGTACCTACTAGCCGCCAAATTTTAGTTCAACTCCATATGTTTTGGGTAAATTGAAAAAATCTCATATCAGAACATATTGTAATAAATAAAGTGTAACATTTTAAACACGATATATTTCCTTTTCTGTGAGAATAGTAATTTTCAATTTACTGAACTTTCTGTCTTTCGAACTCATTCAACGGTATAATGTGTCGACAGAGAATAACATGTTATTCAAAATGATGACAATAAGTTTGTGCAACTTGAGGAAATATTTGTGCTATCGAAAGTTTTCAACTTACACAGATGAAACTGTATCGAGTTCATAGTTTTAAAACTACTTTTGTAACTCTTCGAAAACATATGAGTTGTACTATAACATTTTATTTAAAAATATCACCGCATTGGGATTGTTGATACTAACACATCATTTGAAGAATATGAACAGTTCTATATTTTTTTTACATTTTATATTTATAAACTTTTATCTTTAAATATATATATATATATATATATATATATATATATATATATTATATTTTTTTTAAATATTGAACTTTTTTTTAAAAACAATGGTGCTGTGTAGCTGTTTTAGAGAATAAATATCGAAACGCGTAAACGCCGCATTGCTGTCTAACGGATAAACATTGGTACGGAACCCATAGAAATGTAAACAAAATTTTTACTTATGATTAAAATCTCTATAAAATATCTGATAATTTGATGTGTATATGTTTAATGAAAATTTTCGACCGCAAAATCAGCACGTCTCCTTATCCATGGGAATCGCATGTTTCTTGCATTATTCAAAACGGTTAAACCGTGTTCCCGAAATCGTCGACGAAAATTTGTATCTGACCACACCCACACGCAAACACATACAATCACATACATCAATTTTTTTCAAAATGTTCAGAAGCTTCTGAGACGTAAAGATATATCAAAATTTTCAACTTCGTTTTTTGGGAGTACTATAACTTACCCTGCAGAAGTTATAAGTCTTCATTTGAGTCATTTCAAGAAACCATTTCCGTCGTATTTGAAATGAATATTATAACAAATTTAGAACATAGTCTGACAATCAATCAGCGGAACACTAACCGATCCGAGCTTTAGCAATTTCCTAGTATAAGGAACATTTACACCTTCGGTTCGGATGCGAAGCACGAAGCAAGTTCTAACCGTATTTAGCACAGTCTTGTGTGAGCATTCGAAGCGTACACATCGTGCGAAATAAATTTATATTTTTTGAAGTTTAGTGAAAGTAAACCTTGTACCTGTTGTGTTTTGATAGTGAGCTGATAACAAACAATGGAGTCGAGCCCGTTCGGGCACGAGGGCGGACGGCCGCCTGATAAAGGCATTACACAACATTCAGATTTAGGCGCAACCATTGCAGGTGCAATGCATGTGCTAAATGACCTTGAAGATTTTAACAATGAAAGCAGTATGGATTATAGCATAGATGATCAAGAAATCGATTTAAGTAGTTGTGAAAGTATTCACAATTTAGATAGTAAATCTAATAAAATCAAGATTGGAATTAATAAAACTAATCCCACAAAAGTTAATAAAAAAGAAACAATGCTAAGGAACTCTAATTATGTAAATAGTGATAAAGAAAATAAAATTAACAGAACAATGAAATTCATTAAAAAGGTGACTAGCGCAAAAAATAACAAAGTCAAAAGATTAGAAAGTGGAGTCAATTCAAAAGTTGAAGTTCAGAAAAGTAATGATACAATAAATAAAAATGTAAAGGCTATTCAACGCAGTAGTAATGATAAAGTAAGGGAAGAATCTGATAGTGTATCTAATGCGAATAATGAAGAAAATGTTAATCAGAATGAATCAAATTCTATTAACAATAACATGGTTAGTGAAGAAATGGTTGAGATGAATGAAGTAAAGTCTAGTAACTATGCTCAAAACAATAAAATACGATTTGAAGAATGCGATAAAGGACCATATCATATATATGTGGAATCAATAAATAAAAATATTGGGAGGTTACATCACATGGCAATTGGAAGGATGTTATATAAATCAGTTCCAAAATTGAAGACGGAATTATCAGAAATTGTACAAATTGGAAAAAACAAAATAAAATTAGTAATTAATAATCGAGAAACAGCCAATAGTTTACTGGAAGATGAATTTTTCAAGATGAATAATCTCAGGACCTACATTCCTAAATATCTAGTAGTAAGACAGGGGATAATATTTGACGTTGATATTAATTTATCGGAAGACGAAATAATGGAAGTTATAGAATCTGATTATCCAGTGGTGGAAGTAAAATGTTTAAAGTCAAAAAGAGGTAATAACATCAATTATAAATCGCAATGTGTGAAATTAACATTCAGGGGCTCCAAATTGCCGGAGAAAATTTCAATATATTCAGTCAAATGTAGGGTGAGTCCATACATTAAAAAAGTAGTGCAGTGTCATAATTGTTGGTTCTTTGGTCATATAAAAGAACAATGTAAAAGTAAAAAAAGATGTCCGAAATGTTCAGAACAACATGGAATAGAAGCCTGTACTGAAATTTTAAACTTAAAATGCTGTTTATGCTCCGGGGAACACGTTGCAAATAGTACTGAATGCCCTGAATTCAAAAGGCATAAAAGTATTTATGAATTGATGGGGACTCATAATATAGCTTTTCATGAAGCGAGGAATATTTTGCGAAATGACAAATATTCAAGAGTTGTTAAATTTAACCCTTATACCATAGATAAGGAAAAAGATTTTCCGATGATAAAAGAAAAAAAGAGGGATGAATACGGACTAGAAAAAAGTTACTGTGATAAAAATAAATATAACGAATTATCAAAATTAATAGAAGAAGATAAGGATACAGAAGAAGACATAGTATGGATTAGAAAACCAAAAAGGTCACATGTCAAAAATGTTACAAGGGTAGGAGGTCAAGGTACCTCTAAAGTATCTAAGTATAATAATTTAAATAAAGAGACGGATATTAAAAGGGTAAGTAATAGAGATATAATTAGTAGGAAAAGGCCGATTAAAACGTCGGAAGATGATACGGATCAAGAAGAAAATGAATCAAGAAAAGAAGAAAATGATCCACTCGAAATTCTTAAACAGTTAGTTACACAAATTAAAATAATAAATAGATCTGATGATTCTTCCATAAATAGATTACTGAGTATTGTGATAAGTAAATTGGAAAAGGATAAGAGAACTACAGGAAGTTTTATAAAATAATAGAAACAATATACACAATATAAATAAGCCAAAATGAATTTAAAAATACTACAATTAAACTGTAGATCATTGAAAGCAAATAAAGAAAGTATAGAACATTTCTTATACAATAATCAGATTTCGATAGCGGCCCTTTCCGAAACATGGTTCAGTCCTAATGCAGTATGCAAAATTAAGGGGTATAAGATTTTTCGGAAAGATAGAGAAGATGGATACGGCGGAGCAGCCATCATCGTCAAAAACAACATAGATTGTGATGAATATGAAACAATAAACAACAATAAGAATATACAAATATGTGCGGTAACAATTAAAACAAATATAACCTTTTGCTTAGTTTCCATTTATTGCTCAAATAGAGAAGAAATAGATTTTACTGATGTGAGGAAAACTATAGAAGGGATCCATTTAAAAACATTGATCGTTGGAGATTTCAACAGCCATCACTTTGCATGGGGAAGTATGGCGAACAACACATCAGGAATAAAATTACAAGAAATCATAGAAGATCATTCATTAATAATTCTCAACAACGGCAAACCCACAACAATCGAGACAAGAAACAGAAAAGCGACGAATATCGATTTATCTTTATGCTCCAGCAATTTCACAGATTATATCAGATGGGAAATACTTGAAGAATCTCTTGGATCTGACCACTTACCAATTATAATACATATTTACACAAATGCAATTTCAAACATCAAAATCTTCCCTACAAAAAAATGGAATACCAATCAGGCCAATTGGAAAGGATATGGCGAAGAAATTTCAAAAACTCTCCAAAACTCTAACATACCTAATACAGGAAAACAAAAATATGAATTTCTAATGAATTGTATAGATCATGCTGCAGGGAAAAACATAAAGAAATGCAAAGTGATAATTAGCTCAACCTTCAAACCAGCTGCATGGTGGGATCAAGAATGTGATGTTATGGTAAACGCAAGAAAAAACGCACTTAAACAAATGCGCAGAAAATATAATTATGATAATTTTATCCTATACCAAAAAATAAATGCACAAACCAAGAGATTTTTAAAGAACAAGAAAATACAAAAATGGGCGGAATACACAAGTTCAATTAACAAAAACACAAATCCGGCTACAATTTGGAAGAAAATCAAAATATTCAACAACAAAAACACAAATAGGAACATAAATCCAAATTTTATGGAAGAATGTGGACATCAAATATTACAAAATATAACACCAGATTATGTCTGTAACAAACAAGATAGTTTTAGTAAGAATAATAATGAAGAAACAGAATTGATGTCACCTTTCAAATATAATGAATTGAGAAGAGCTCTAAAAAACAGAAAGAACACGGCTCCAGGTAAGGATAACATTTCATATAATATGATCAATAATAGTCCAACTAATTTTAAAATGGAACTTCTAAATGTATTTAATAATATGATCACACACCACTGGATTCCTGAAAAATGGAAAGAAATAATTGTAGTACCAATAATTAAACCTAATAGAAACCCACAATCTATAGACTCTTATAGACCAATATCACTAATATCATGCGTAGCAAAGATTTTCGAACGAATGATAAAAGAAAGACTGGAATGGTACATTGAAAATAAGAACATACTCCATGATACCGTATTTGGTTTTAGAAGCGGAAGAGGAACAATAGATTTATTGAGTACCCTTACTACCGACATAAATATATCGAGGTCAAACAATGAATATATGTTGCTACTGTCAATAGATATTGACAAAGCCTATGAAAACGTAGACCATAATATTCTACAGAAAAAACTACGGAATATAAATATCCCAGAGAATATAATTAAAATAATATTGGAGTTGATATCACCAAGATATATTTATCTACGAACTAATGGAGATATGATCGGCCCTAGATCAGCATACAACGGGATCATACAAGGTTCCATTTTAAGCCCTACATTATTCAACATATATACTGCGGATTACCATAAGATACCTGATACAAGTGTTAAAAAATTACAATATGCCGACGACATTTGTTTATACATATCAAGACCGTCAATAGAATCATGTATAACGCAAATGAACTATGCTATTAAAGAAAACATAAAATGGTTATCAAGCAATAATTTAAATATATCACCAACCAAAAGCTCAGCAACGATTTTCACTAGACACAGACTCCCCCAGAACATAGGTCACATAAGGGTTGGAACTCAAGATGTTATAATAAAAGACAACGTGAAAATACTAGGCATAACCTTTGACGCCAAAATGACATTTAAAAAGCATATACAAGAATTATCAAGAAAATGCGAAACAGGCATCAATATACTTCGTAAAATAACAAATACTAGATGGGGAGCACACCCAGAGACATGCCTTTTACTGTACAGAAATTTGATTAGAACTCAAATAGATTACGGATGCTTTATATATGGAACAACGTCAAAAACTGAACAATATAAACTTGATAAAATTCAATATTCCGCAATAAGAACATGCATAGGGGCATTTAGATCAACACCGACAAATGCGTTATTAACAGAAGCAGGAGAACCTCCTCTGAGCATAAGAAGAGAGATTCTAGCAAACAGATTCTTGATGAAAAAACTTAATGGATCATGTAAATTATTACCCAAACAGTTAGAAAAACTAGCAAGATTACATTACTCCACACGCTACTGGACAAACAAACCAGCTCCATCACTAATAAATAGTTTTTATACAATTAAACCTCACGAAGAGAACATCATAATCAATGATAAAACTCCATATTACATCTACCCACCGCTAAACGACTACATTAAACCATACATCGATATAGATAAGAGCACAAATATAGCAAACACGGACATTTATATCCGTGAATTAGAACTTCATATCAACTCAAATTGGCCGGATTATTTGCAAATATATACGGATGGCTCTAAAACATCAGAGGGAACCGGATGTGCCATACATATTCCAAGAATCCATTACAGTAACAAAGTAAGACTTCCAAACTATACATCCATATTTTCAGCGGAACTTATAGCGATATACACTGCAGTAAAATATGTGAATGACAATAATATTAACAAATCTTTGATACTAAGTGACAGCAAATCAAGTCTAACAGCCATAAAACACGCCAATAAACATTCAAATATAATAATATACAAAATTATAGAAATCATAAAGAAAATCAATACTGATGATAAATCCATGATTCTTCTTTGGATAAGGGGTCATTCTAATATAAAAGGCAACGAGATGGCAGACAATCTAGCTAAAGAAGCGTGCACGAGCGGCGATCAATTTGCAAAAACGTCTGCGCTAGATTTAAAACATTTAATAAAACAACAAGGTTTGGAACTATGGCAGAAGTCTCACTCAGAAACTACAAAGACAAAAGGATTCACATACGCACTGACGAGAGAGATTGTTTCACCAAACACATGGTTTAAAAACATAGAAGAAAGTCGAAATTTTATAACAGTAATCTGCAGATTGAGACTCGGACACTCCTACTGCAAATCGCATCTGAAGAGAATTGGTATCTTACAGGATCCGAAGTGTGACTGTGGAAGCCTAGAAACACTCGATCATTTATTTTGGGAATGTAATTTTTATCAGCAAGAAAGATCAAAATTATTTAAGAATTTACAAAACGTAAAGATTATTTTTCCCATCAATGTACAAATACTTATATCAAGTAATGACATAAGGATATATAAATATTTATATAATTTTATAAGTAATAGCAAAATCAATTTATAGCATAATTATTACTATATAAGTACCAATGTATTGTACAGAACTGCTACAACTGTATAGATAATTGTAATGGCAAAATGATGTAAATCAGAAGCCAAAATAAATAAATAAAAAAAAAAAAAAAAACCGTATTTAGTTACATATATCTTGTAGTAATAATTCAGCGACTGACTTGCTTCTATGTCTTCAACCAATAAAAGCAGCAAGGTCTTTGAAAGTGCTGATACAGAAACTCCTATTATCAACTTTGGACTTATATAGCTCAGATAATGTGGCTATTAATATACATAATACATACATGGTTATTCAATAATATGGGGTTTCAAGATGACTTAAGTAATAAGAACAGCATCACTAGCAATGTAATACCCAAATTTTTCATACTAACTATTGTATCGAAGTAATTTTTTTTATAAGAAACCCGAATAAAATTAGTGGTGCTCAACTATAATAAATATTTATTATTTATTTACTATTAGCTCTTCATCTGTATGTATATTTGATAAAAATTCAGCTACCACAGGGAAATGAATACACTTCGTGCTTAAAACAATATAACAATAGTTTTCTTACCATTCTTATGCTAACCAGCTTTTCGCAAGCACACTGATTTTAATTACGATTTCGATAGAACCTGATTAGTTTTAGGTGTCCGACATACCTATTTATATGAATTATAACTGAAACTAAATATAAAAACAGAACATTCCAAAAAATAATGATCAGAAAAGTGTATTTATAAGTTTTTCCAATTTAAGAAAAAGTATTTTTAACTTCTCGTAGGGAAAGCAATGGTAATGGGCCGAAAATCGAAAATGAAAATGTTTGCATACTTTCACGTTTCAGTAATTTCTGAGCATATTGGCATACCTTCAAGAAAATGGATGTGTATGTGTGTTTTGTATGTCCACGTTTTCGGGCGCAATGGTTCATAGTGCATTCGATTCCTATTGATAGGAATATGTGATGATTAGTTGTTGGCAAAGGTAAGTCTACCCGTTATGGAGATACGAAACAAAGAGTGCATAAAATAGAAATGGAGTATTTTAGAGAGCGAAGTATCCGATTTGAAAGATCCAAAAAATATTCAATTTGTATGGGTAAGGAGAAGTGGTAATTCGTTTTTAGCTAATTAAAAAAATACAGAAGTAAATATTCAAAAAATTGGAGTTTTTGAGAGAACTGAGCATCCGATTTGAATAGTTCAAAAAACTTTTTGCTTGTTTTAACAAAATAATTGCTTTTGGAAAAAAAATTGATTCATTTTTTTTCTAGATCTAGATTGAAAATAATTCAGTTCTAAAGCTGTAATACTAATTCAATTTTAAACTTTGTAATACAGTTTATATAATTCTTATAAATAAAAATTCGTTACGCTGCTGCAAGTTTCAGCAATTTACCTTAAGGCACGATGCCATACACCACTAGTTTTAAATTCAATTATATGTATAAAATCTGCAATATTGTTTTATTATTGATTGAGCAACAGTAGGGGCGGCGGTAGGGGCTTATTGAAACAGGTTTTTTTTTAATTATTATATCTTGAGATACACTGATTATATTTCTACGAAATAAAGATGTGTAGATGCTATAATTCATTACACAGATCTTCTACCGTATCTTATAAAAATAACTCTATAACAGATGTTCATTATATCCCAATTAAACATGTTTTTAATATTGTTCAGAATCCCTGTACACCTGTACAAATAGCCCCTAGCGCACCGAAGTTCATACATATTTATAATAGTTGAGTATTAAATTCTTTTATTTTTGTGATATATTTTAAAATTACAGGACAAATAACTATGATTTTTCTAAAAATGCAAAATTCTGTGTTTAAATTCCTTATTATTGTTTCTCACATATTTGCATACTCCATACCTATTTAAATGAGCTAAGACTTTCTCAGTTGTTCAAAGTAAATAAAATACAGTGGCATTAATAATAATAATACCTACCTACAGCACTACGTTTCATAGAAATTATAATATGAATAGTTATGGATACAACTCCGAAACAGCAAATGGAATATTATACTATCGTACACCCACTATATGATATGGAGTCTCGAGCATGAGGAATCTATTTCATCCCCTTTATTTATTTACCTTCAAATAAAGCGTTTGCAGGAGTTCTGAGTATCTACGTTAATGCTCTATTAATTATATATGATGTTTTTGATTTGGTCCTATCATGTGGAATAATATGTTGTCACAGGTATCCACCCCAGATTTTGATCGAGGTATAATTATAATAATAAAACAAATATTAAGCAGGTCCAAATTTACTCACTTCAAATTAAATGCTTTTACTTTCTATAAGAAGTAAGAGATAATATTGTTGTGAATAGATGCAAATTGACGTCTTTTTAACTTTCCGTAGGGCAAGTTTTAGTAACCGCAAAAAAATCGAAAATGAAAATTTGTATATATCTTTACGTTTCAGCGGTTTCTGAATATTTTGGCATACTTTAGAAGAAATGGATATATGTTTGTGCGGATACAAATTTTCGTCGACGATTTAGTGAGCACGGTTCAACCAAACTCAATTATTCAAAAAACATTTGATTCTTATATTGATAAGGAGACGTGCTGATTAGTTTTTATCCAAGGCAGGTCTAGCCGTTTGAAAGATACGGAGCAAAAAGTGCAAAAAATGGCAGTTTCTAAGTTTCTAAGAGAACAAATCGATTCGTATTGATGTGGAGACGTACTGATTAGTTTTTGGTATAGGCAGGTCCAGCCTTTTCAAAGATACAGCACAAAAAGTGCAAAACTTCCGATTAGATCCTATACATCTGCTCATAGCGTTGCGCGTGAGCATGTCGTTATAGATCAGTTGGTTGGCGCGCCGAGGCAATTTTCGTTCGCGTTAGTAGATAAGAAAGTCAAAACTGATCGGGTTCGTGTCCCACGTCTGTATTTTTTTTAACACTTTTTATGTTTATATAGTTGATACTACATGAACTATTTGAAATTGTTCACTCAGTGCATATATTTCGCGAACGAAAAATTGATGCATTTGAAATAAAATATGTTCATTCTAACAATAAGCCGGCTTAGTTAGATTTTGTTTATATATATTTCATTCAAACATATATAAACAACGTCGTCTAATCTAATAAGTTTTCACATTTTGTCTACAAGGAGCGAATAATGAAAATTCTAGTTTTCATAATATTTATTCATTGACATTTTTACGGGTACGGGAAGTTCCAGCAATTTGCCTTAAGGCACGATACCATGCGCTCCACTAGTTTATTTATTTATTATATTTATTTGTAAAAATATAAGTGATACTTATAATTTGATAAGTTAAATCCAGAGCACTTCTGGAAATCTAGAATGTTTCATTTTCGCAGCATTTCTTTAGTTACTGAATCTACTTTAATAAAATAGACAAATTCAGCAAATTTTTTCCTTTGGTCGGAATAATTGTGAATTCTATAGTTTGTATCAAACCCCAACGTCAGCCCTAGTGAAATACTTTTCAATGAAAATTTGGAAACGCTCTTGATGGTTTATCTGACACAAAATATTATTTTAATTTATATTGCAAGAGACATTAAATATTTCATTCGTACTTATGGTTTACATTGATTTGTGAGAAGGATTACTTCAATTTCCCTAAAAATTGAATTTTAAAGTCAATTTTCTTAAAAATAAGTTAAGAATAAATTATCAGAGATATACTTCGTTACTATTTGACTTGGTAGACGTTACACGGAGTAAGTTGTAATACGCCTTTTTCCCTAAAAAATTATTAATTGTAAAATAATAAACAACAGTTGACGAAATTATTTATTTGATTTTGCAGGAAAGTAGTTACAGCAATTATCAATTTTTATTTTGTAGAAATATAATCAGTGGATCTCGAGACATATTAACAGTTATAGCAAGATACTCAAATATAAATAAATTAGTGGTGCATGGCCTCGTGCCTCAAGGCAAATTGCTGGAACTTCCCGTACCAAACATTGAAATTTTTTGAAAAAGAGTTAAATTGTATTTAAAACTTTGAATATATTTTTTATATAAAATATTTTTGAGAATTTTAAAATTTTTTGAAAAAAATTACCTTTTTGAAAAATATTTTTTTTTTATATTCCGAAATATTTTGGAAATTTTGAACTTTTTAACTTCCCGTAGGGTAAGTTATTGTAATGGGCCGAAAATCGGAATTGAAATTTTTTACATATCTCGACGTTTTTAAGGTTTCTGAACATTTTGGCATACCTCAGAAAAATGGATGTGTGTGTGTGTGTGTGTGTGTGTATGTATGTATGGATACAAATTTCCAGTCACGTTTTCGGGCGCACAAATCAACCGATTTGAATGGTTCAAAAAACATTCGATTCCTATCGATAGGGAAAGAGCTGATTAGTTTTTGGCAAAGGCAGGTCCAGCCGTTTCGGGGATACGGAGCAAAGAGTGCAGAAAATAGAAATCGACTTTTTGAGAGAACGGAGTATCCGATTTGAATGATCCTTTGATGCCTAATTTAAGAATTTTTATTCACATTTTTGCCATTGATAATTTTTTATTGATTATTGTTTTTATTCCTGATATGTTAAATTACGCTACGGAAATTTTTAACAATTTGCATTGAGGTACAATTTAATACGCAGTTAGTTAAATTTAAAATGACTAGATATAAAATATTTGAATTATAATAATTAAACTGAGACAGAATAATAACATATTAGACATTATTAAAATTCTAAAATGTGTCTGAACCATTACAAAATTTATTTAAAACCAAAACACATCGTCCAATAGCGCACGTCCTCCGCCTCGACACATGTGCCTTGGCGCTTTTGCACAAAATTTATATCCTTGCGATCGGACAGGATTAAACTATAAAACTCCACAGTTGATGAATAATTAAAGGTCTTGGAGATATATCGTCTGCTCACGACATTTTGTTATATGCATGTCGGAATTTTCCTCGTGCAATTTGCTTTTTCTACAATTTTTCAGTCTCCGGGGAGATTAGATTCGTGGGAATAATTTGCGTGACTAATATGAAGCTGAATCACGTAGCGAATATGTGTAATTGCAAAGATATACCATGAAACTTATTTCAAATAAGTTTGACTATAGTATTACACAAAGTGAATAGTTTTAACCAAATAGTTAATAGTATTAATCAAATTGCAATGTATATTTTATTTTTTAAATAAATATTGGATTCATTTAGAATATATTAGTAAATTACTAAAACAAATTAGAGATATATAATGACATCGTGCCTTAAGGCAAAGTGCAGGAACACGGTAACGAAATGTTCGAGGAGTATCGAATGGTAAATTAAATAGAGGATTAAAAATACTGTAACATTGCCTAATATTTATAAGAATTATATAAACTAAGTTAAAATTATTTATTTAGAGTATATGAGTGATCTTTAGAACTTTAGCCAGAATTATAATTAAAGTCTGAACTATTTTGTCCAACTTGGTCCGGTCGTTACATAAATTATTTTTCCTTTCATTACCGTTCGATCAAAATTTCTATTATTATTTCATTAATTGATAGAGTTATTCTTTTGAGTGATTACATCTTTTGGAATAAAAATTTAGATTTAATCCGCGAAATTCTTGTAGACAATCCATATCCGTTAAAATTGGTTTATAATATTATAAAAAACCGTATGCAGTATTTAAACTAGTTGGTTTGGTATTTAGCCTTGAGGCAAGTTACATGAACTTCCCGATATGTGTAAATAATTGACTTAATCAAAAAAAATGCGTAAATAATATACTTCATCAATCCTACTTTAAAAAAAACGATAATAATTTTAGCAAAGTTTGACGAATTTTTAAAATTAAACTACTTGTCGTAAGGCCGTAATATTACAGTAAGTTCTATAGGACCATGATGTATATCGCCAAAGAAAGTTCCATGAAAATCGGCTTAAATTTTTTTTTCAACTATTTATTACAAGAAAACGGCTCGGTAGATTTTCACCTAAAATTAATCAGTACCATTCCCAACTAATATCTTTCGAACAGATTTTGATTTTTTAAAATCGGTTCGGCAGGATGAGCTTAAATGTAGACGAAAAGTTTAACACTTTTTTTCAACAGTTAATTACAAGAAAACGGCTCGGTAGATTTTCACCAAAAATTAATCAGTACCATTCCCAACTAATATCTTTCGAACAGATTTTGATGAGCTTAAATGTGGACGAAAAGTTCAACACTTTTTTTCAAATTGCAAAGAAACGGCTTGGCAGATCGTTGCACAAAACTGACAAACGATAGTCCTCACCAAAATACATCAAATGGCTTTTTAATTTCTAAAATCGGTTCAGGCGTTTTTGAGAAAACGTCGATCAAAAGTTTAATTTTGACAAATGCCAAAAAAGCGATATCAATTTTCCCAAACTTTGACGAATTTTTGAAGCTGAACCAGTTGTCGTAGGGCCGTAATATTTTAGTATGATCTAGAAGGCTATAATATCTAGCGTCAAAAAAATAATCATAAAAATCGTCGAAATTTTTTTTTTTAAACTTTATTACAAGAAAACGGCCCGGCCGATCTCTACCAAAAACCAATCAGCACGATTCCCAACCAATATCTTTCGAACGGTTTTTGAATTTTCAAAATCGATTCAGAAATGCGGACTAAAACGTAGACGAAAAATTTTTCACTTCTCTGCGAATTATAAAGAAACGGCTTGGCCGATCGTCGCACAAAACTGACAAACAATAGTTCTCGTCGAGATACATCGAATGGCTTTTAAATTTTTAAAATCGGCCCGGCCGTTTTCGAGAAAACGTCGATTTACGGCAAAAAATCTGTTCACATACACACACATACTTTTTCCAAATTTGGTCTCATTCGATTCAGAATGGCTTGAAACGTCGAGAAAACATAAAATTAGAGAATCGTATTTTTTGATGAAAACATAAACTTCTCCTTCGGGAAGTTAATAATAATAAAATGAACATTAATAATAATAACCTTTCGTTGCCTGTTGATACGAGTTTAATAAATTCCTCATCTTTTCTAAATCAATATAACGGTATTATTTCCTTACCATTTTTAGGCAGTTTTACTTATTTTTTAAAAAAAGATATTTTCTGAAGAAGGTTTTCTTTTAGTTTCCAAATTTGAAAATACTTTAAATTCTTTGTATACTTCTTTAAAATTAAAAACACCACATAACAGAATTACTCCGTTTACAAGGTGAATTGTAATGATTGTGAAAAATTACTTTACCGTTACTTTACCTATCCACATATATTATAATTACCTAGATTTACTAATTTTCATACTGTTTTTAGATCCACTGATGATGACATTAAATTGAATATCGAAACATTTGGAAATAAAGATTATTTTATAAATCTTTGGCTTTTCTTTGTTTGATGTATCGCCCTCAAGAACTCACTCATATATTTCAACATCAAAATTAACTACTAAATCATATATATATATATATATATATATATATATATATATATATATATAATATTGATCAGTTTCGACAACCAAATGTTTCTCATCATTCAATGATGCTCGATGTTTCAACCTCAAACCTCGTATGAAATATGTATATTAGTATATATATATATATATATATATATATATATATATATATATATATATATATATATATATTATTTTACAGGAATTACTTCTATTATGCTCAACATTTAAACGTTAACACAATAATGTTAATAAATTGAAAATAATGAAACTGTCAACTTCTATATCGTTTAAGCAGTTATTCTCACGTACACATTTTAACGCTTGAAAGTTAAAACTTGAAACTCCGCATAATCTAAAGACTTTAGTTCTCAAATTGTTAACAAACTATCCAATTCCTCATCTTTCAAAGTATATAAATTCCAAGTTTGTTACCACAAATTGTTTTATGTACAGCGAATCCACACCTATCAAAATAACTTTGAAATCAACTTAAATTAAATCCGAGAAATTAAGTCTTGTATCAAGAGTTTATAATAGCTTGCGAAAGTATCAAATCAAAGAACATCTGATGAATCATAATCGAGTTAAAAAAATAATGAAAATGAAGAAAAACGGGAGAAAAAGTTTCAAAAGGAAATCATTTATTTCCTTTTAATGACTTGAAAACTCATTTAGTGAAAAGTATGGAAGTTCAAAAAGTTAAGATTATTTTTAAAGAAATATAGATTCTCCATTTCGGATAACAAATTGTGGAAATCATTGTGTTCTTCTTATGAGTACTTTTGTGAGCACTCAATAGAAATTATTAAAATAAAACTATTAGTTTATTAAATACACAATTGATTACTGAAAATTTGATTGATTGTTTACAGAATTGATTACAAAAAACAGGTAACCCTCGAATAACTCGGTAGTTAAGTTCTGAAAAACTAGCGTTAAGTTCTAAACAACAAAATGGGTTACATCATAGTTAAGAATAAAAAAACATGCTACATGTCATGATTTTATAAAACATATTGTTAGTAACTTCCCGTAGGGTAAGTTATTATAATGCGCCAAAAATCGAAATTGAAAAGTTTTTGAGAGAACGGAGCATCCGACTTGAATGATCTAAAAACATTCAATTAGTAATGATTGGGAATAGTGATTATTAGTTTCTGGCATAGGGAGGCACAGCCATTTCAAAGATATGGAGCTAAATGTACAAAAAATGGCAGTTTTTGAGAGAAATAAGCGTCCGATTTAATTGTTTCAAAGAACTTTCTGCTTGTCTTAAAAAAATAATTGATTTTGGAAAAAAAAATTTTTGTTTCAACTTTTTTTTTTTATTTTTTGTATATCTATAATAATTCTGATTTTATTTTTAATTCTGACTATAGTTCTAATATACTTTAAACAAATAATTTCAACTTTGCGATTCAGTTTTTATAATTCTTATAAATATTAGACAATGTTACAATATTTATAATAGTCTATTTGAAAATATTTAATATTCCTCGAACAGTTTGTTACGGTACGGGAAGTTCCAGCAATTTACCTTAAGGCACGATGCCACACATCTCACTAGTTTATTATTTTTTTACAAATAAAATCCATTAAATGGATTATGTTTTTTTTGTCATAATTAACAAGTAAGTAAGATACATAGTTTCATCCTCTGAGCAGTTTTTTGTAAATCCTCAGATCAATATTTTTTGCAAAAAAATATATATTAGCGATTACTAGCGAAGAGATATTCATTTATATATTTAGCACATGCGAAGATATCCTTATTAGAATTTTATGCTCATTTAATTTGAACGATCTTTGTTTAAGACTCGAATAATTATCAAATTACATAGTTATTTTTTGCAGTTTCATCACATATGTTGTTATTTTGCAGTTGAGCTATTGTTTGGCGATTTTATTAATTTGAGGTTAAATAAAGTTCGATTTTTATAGGTTTTACTAATTTTTTTTATTAGTATTTTGCTCAATTCTCAAACCATGTTAGAGCGAACCTGTGCTTTAAAAGTACCGTGATATAAGAGGGATGGTCTCAATTTTTCAACCGTGTTAGAGCGAATCCGTCACAGTCATAGAAGTACCGCGTTATGCGGGGGTTACCTGTACTTTTATTAACTTTTCGAATAAATTGTTTATATTTTTTCCAGAAATTCCGAATTGCTAATTTTAAGTGTTCTTCACGGTTCAAGTTATTCTGAATCGTCTCAGAATTGGAAAAATTATTTGTATCTATGTGAGCCCAAATTTCACATTTTGTCGACGTATTCTCAAATTTGCTTGAACAGATTTTAAAAATTTTAACGCCATTTGACAGAACTTGATAAGGAATAGCATTAACTAGTTACCCGAGATAATCGGCCAGAACTTTTTTTAACATTAGAGTGTGAGTGCAAAAAATATTGTCCGCGTTTGAACCATTTTTTATTCTCTATTTTATTTACAAGTGTCTAGTTAACAACACTAATTTGGGGAATTTACAATTGTAAGCCGTCAAGGGATATTGTATTCTAAATTTACATGTTGGAACAACAACTCATTAGTTGTTTTTCCATTTGTTTTAATATTAACAATATTTTAAAGACAATGATGCAAACTATTTACTTATAAATAATTTCTTATAAGTAATAACTAAGTTATTTTAATCTTTAACAGGAAAATTGATGACTCAGATCAAGTGGCGCTTTTCTCTTCAACCTAGTTCTCTGTTATTAAGGAGTTCGCTAGTGAATTTGGATGACTGATGAGCCAAAATTTGTCAATCAATTTTAAAATTCTTATTCTTCTCATATTGAAAGAAAGATATCCGTTGAGAATGTTTCTGATTAGTTTCTGGTACTGATCAGGGGGTCTGTTTTTTTCGTTTTATTGAACTAGTAGGGCGCATGGCATCGTGCCTTAAGGCAAATTGCTGGAACTTCCCATACCAAAAATTATTATTTTTTTAAAAAGATTAACATTGTTGAAAAAAATTTACTTCGAACAAATTAGATTTTTGAAAAACTATAAATTTGACAAAAAATTACTTTTGAAAAAAAAAATGTTTTCTTTATTTTGACATATCTTGGAAATTCTGAACATTTTTTCAAAGCAATCGTAATGTTTTAACTGCATAAAGACGAAATGTCAAAGCGCGTAAGCGCCGCGTCGTCGTCTAACGTATAAACATTGGTACGGAACCCATAGGAATGTAAACAATAATTTATACTTATTATTAAAATTTCTGTAAAATATCTGATAATTTGATGTGCATATGTCTAATGATCATTTTTGACCGCTAAATGGCTTCTTTTTTTACTTTTTTCACTAGATCTCCAAAATCGCGAGACCTGCCTTCATGAAAATTTGATCAATTCTTCATCTTGCCAATACAATTAAAATGTTTTTTGAATTATTAAAATCGGACGCTGCGTTCTCTTGAAAACCGAGTTACCATTTTTGTCACTTTTTGCCCCATACCTTCGAAATGGGAAGACCTGCCTTTGCCAAAAACTAATCAGCACGTCTTCTTATCAATACAAATCCATTTTTTCTAAGATATGTCAAAATGTTAAGAAGATTTTGAAACGTAAAGATATATAAAAATTTTCATTTTGGATTTTTTTGCGAATACTATAACTTGCTCTACGGAAAGTTAATAAAATGTATTTAATAAAGGTACCATCATCGAATAAAATTTTGTTGGCAATTTTGATTAGACATTTTATGATATCAGAGTTCATGCACTTAAATCATTTTAAAATATTAGTTTATGTGATTTTAAAATTGTATCAAAGTTTTTTCAAATTTTTCAAAATTTCTAACGACATAGTTTTAAAAGTAACTAAATTTCAAGTTGTATTATTTATGTCGATTATTTACGCATATCGTAAAGTTTTTGCAACTGGCCTCAAGGCAAAATGCTACATACATCTAGTTTTAATCATAATTCAAGTTGAAAATATTGCTAGATTGAATTATAAGGTGCTTGTTTCGAAGCTTTAGCTTCTACAATCAACGCATTTTTTAAATTGATATTTCGAATAAACTTATAATGTCTGTGATTGTATTAATTATAATGCACAAACACGCGCTTCTCTTAGGAATCTTATAATACAACTGCTTTTTGTAGGTCTTTATTATTTTAGGACTTTTCGTACCATGGTGCGTTTAGAATTGATCTTTGAATTTTATTTTGCATTCTTTCTATTATTGTAATATTTGATTTTGAAGCAGTACCCCATAAACTCTACGCCACGTTGAGAAATGCAAAACTTTTCATTTTTGATTTTCGGCCCATTACTATAACTACACTACAGAGTTAATAAATTAGCAATTACATTTTTTTATTATTTATTAAATCCCTTCGGACAATAGGCAAATGGATATTCTCTGTCGTGTTGGGATAATTCTGTTTGAATCATGCACATATAATTTTAATTACAATTTATACTGTCTGCAGCAGCTGTTATTTCTCACGACCTCTACATTATATATACCTATATATAATCATACCTATATATATATATATATATATATATATATATATATATATATATATATATATCTTGATAGTTTTTTCGACGTTGAAACATATTTCAAAGTAACTAGCAGCCCATTCGTCGAAATAAAAAAGGTAATAAAGTATAAAAACTTTTATTTATACGTTTCGACACAAGATGCGTGTCATCATTCAGCAACTACAACAATTTGAAAATTTTATTAACTAATATAAACAACAATAAAAATTAATTAAAGCATAGAGAAACATTATACATACCACAGGACAAAAACACTCAACAAAAATTTATTTTAAAAAATTGAACTTAATAACAATTAGAAAAAAACATTTTTTAGAAAAAATTATGTATAACTAAAAGATTTGAAAACTAATTTTACTAAAAGTTATGAAATACATCATTGTGAAGCTAGAAGCACGCCCATACCGAGCATCTAGACTCGACTGAATTATTTCAATAGGCGTGTTGATAGGAATGGGAGGGGACGCATCAAGGACAAATTCTACGAGGCATGAGAAACGCATCGAATACAGAGGTGGAACTGGGATTGATCAAAAGGAAAAAGCAAACCAAGTAAAAGTTAAAACAAAAAAACAAAATTGTAAAGAAATAATATAAAAGAAATAAGCAAATTAATTTTTTGTTTTTTTAATAAAATCAATAACTATCTGGTAACTATCATGTAAAAGGTGGGATGAATTGCGTTTGTTAACACAAGAGGAGGAATTTAATGATATAAAAAAGGATTCAGCAAATTTTCTAAGGTCACTATTTTTTTCGATATAAAGAATAACAGGATGTGAAGTGTTAAAAGTGTGATTGAGATTGAGCATATGATCTGAAAACATCGTTTTGAATTGGTTTGGATTTTTTGAATTATAAATATGTTGATTAACTCTCTTATAAATATACTGGGAACTTTCTTCAATATAACACATATTGCAATCATTGCAATCCAACCTGTAAACAGAATCGGTGACCCTATCAGACGGGGTTCCAGACTTAAGAATCGAAAAAAGGCAATTAAAAGTATTATCAAAACTAAAAACTAAACGGAATCCTTCTGAAGAAAATAACTTTTTTAAAAAATACGAAAAATTGCTTAAAAAAGGCAAACAGATAGTTCCTTTGTATTGGGTGGAAGAGGAAGCTATTGAATTTGAACAAGAGGTTGAAATTGAATTATTAGAATTCGTTTGTAAATAAATTAATCTATTGTTAATGATGTTGTTGACCAAGTGCGAAGGGTAACTATTGTCTTTGAGAACGGAACGAATAAGGGTCAAATTTTTTTCCCAAAACATACTGTTACTTAGTAAAATAGCCCTGTCTATAAGAGAGATAATGACAGAAATTTTAATGGAACGCGAATGAAAAGACAAATAATTTAAATATCTTCCTGACCACGTTGGTTTCTGATACCAATCAGTCAGGACAGAATTGTTAACTTTATTTTTAGTAATTCTTAGGTCTAAAAAACTAATAGAGTCATTCGACTCCATCTCACAGGTGAACTGCAAATGTTTGTTGAAAGAATTAAAAGAGTCTAATGTGTCTACAATCTGAGAATCATCAAGGCACAACAGAACGTCATCAACATATCTATAATAAAGGTGAGGTGGAACAGAAAGATTAGATAAAACAAAATTTTCTAAAATTTGTAGTGTTAAATCAGCCACAGGGGGGCTAATACTAGACCCCATGGGTAAACCAAAAATCTGCGAATAAAATTGATCATCAAAACAAAAGTACGTGTTAACAAAAATGAAATTTAAAATCGTCTTAAACCAAACCAAGTCAATCGAAGTGTGTGGTTGGATATCATTCCAGCGGGCAGAAACAGCTTCCAAAGCCAAATCCCAAGGAATGTTCGTGAAAAGGGAAATGACATCAAAACTAACAAAGGAAGAATTGGAAGGAATTGTAAAATTCTTTAAATTTTTTACTAAATCAAAAGAATTGGAAACATTGAATTTAGATAAAACAGTAACCTTAGAGAGAATGGAGCTGATATGTTTGGAGAGTTTACTTAAGGGAGAATTCAAGTCGGAAACTATAGGTCTGAGAGGTAAATTAGGTTTGTGAATTTTAGGAAGACAATACAACTTGGGAAAACTGGGATGAAAAACTTTTAAAGAAAAACCTAATGATTTGGAGATTTGTTTTTTTGTGATTAAATTGCCAATGAGTTTGTGCGTTTGTCTGTTTAACCCACCGATCATTTAAACAGTTGACCCCTGTTGACCCCACCGATCATTTAAACAGACAAACGCACAAACTCATTGGCAATTTAATCACAAAAAAACAAATCTCCAAATCATTAGATTTTTCTTTAAAAGTTTTTCATCCCAGTTTTCCCAAGTTGTATTGTCTTCCTAAAATTCACAAACCTAATTTACCTCTCAGACCTATAGTTTCCGACTTGAATTCTCCCTTAAGTAAACTCTCCAAACATATCAGCTCCATTCTCTCTAAGGTTACTGTTTTATCTAAATTCAATGTTTCCAATTCTTTTGATTTAGTAAAAAATTTAAAGAATTTTACAATTCCTTCCAATTCTTCCTTTGTTAGTTTTGATGTCATTTCCCTTTTCACGAACATTCCTTGGGATTTGGCTTTGGAAGCTGTTTCTGCCCGCTGGAATGATATCCAACCACACACTTCGATTGACTTGGTTTGGTTTAAGACGATTTTAAATTTCATTTTTGTTAACGCGTACTTTTGTTTTGATGATCAATTTTATTCGCAGATTTTTGGTTTACCCATGGGGTCTAGTATTAGCCCCCCTGTGGCTGATTTAACACTACAAATTTTAGAAAATTTTGTTTTATCTAATCTTTCTGTTCCACCTCACCTTTATTATAGATATGTTGATGACGTTCTGTTGTGCCTTGATGATTCTCAGATTGTAGACACATTAGACTCTTTTAATTCTTTCAACAAACATTTGCAGTTCACCTGTGAGATGGAGTCGAATGACTCTATTAGGTTTTTAGACCTAAGAATTACTAAAAATAAAGTTAACAATTCTGTCCTGACTGATTGGTATCAGAAACCAACGTGGTCAGGAAGATATTTAAATTATTTGTCTTTTCATTCGCGTTCCATTAAAATTTCTGTCATTATCTCTCTTATAGACAGGGCTATTTTACTAAGTAACAGTATGTTTTGGGAAAAAAATTTGACCCTTATTCGTTCCGTTCTCAAAGACAATAGTTACCCTTCGCACTTGGTCAACAACATCATTAACAATAGATTAATTTATTTACAAACGAATTCTAATAATTCAATTTCAACCTCTTGTTCAAATTCAATAGCTTCCTCTTCCACCCAATACAAAGGAACTATCTGTTTGCCTTTTTTAAGCAATTTTTCGTATTTTTAAAAAAAGTTATTTTCTTCAGAAGGATTCCGTTTAGTTTTTAGTTTTGATAATACTTTTAATTGCCTTTTTTCGATTCTTAAGTCTGGAACCCCGTCTGATAGAGTCACCGATTCTGTTTACAGGTTGGATTGCAATGATTGCAATATGTGTTATATTGGAGAAAGTTCCCAGTATATTTTTAAGAGAGTTAATCAACATATTTATAATTCAAAAAATCCAAACCAATTCAAAACGATGTTTTCAGATCATATGCTCAATCTCAATCACACTTTTAACACTTCACATCCTGTTATTCTTTATATCGAAAAAAATAGTGACCTTAGAAAATTTGCTGAATCCTTTTTTATATCATTAAATTCCTCCTCTTGTGTTAACAAACGCAATTCATCCCACCTTTTACATGATAGTTACCAGATAGTTATTGATTTTATTAAAAAAACAAAAAATTAATTTGCTTATTTCTTTTATATTATTTTATTACAATTTTGTTTTTTTGTTTTAACTTTTACTTGGTTTGCTTTTTCCTTTTGATCAATCCCAGTTCAACCTCTGTATTCGATGCGTTTCTCATGCCTCGTAGAATTTGTCCTTGATGCGTCCCCTCCCATTCCTATCAACACGCCTATTGAAATAATTCAGTCGAGTCTAGATGCTCGGTATGGGCGTGCTTCTAGCTTCACAATCATGTATTTCATAACTTTTAGTAAAATTAGTTTTCAAATCTTTTAGTTATACATAATTTTTTCTAAAAAATGTTTTTTTCTAATTGTTATTAAGTTCAATTTTTTAAAATAAATTTTTGTTGAGTGTTTTTGTCCTGTGGTATGTATAATGTTTCTCTATGCTTTAATTAATTTTTATTGTTGTTTATATTAGTTAATAAAATTTTCAAATTGTTGTAGTTGCTGAATGATGACACGCATCTTGTGTCGAAACGTATAAATAAAAGTTTTTATACTTTATTACCTTTTTTATTTCGACGAATGGGCTGCTAGTTACTTTGAAATATATATATATATATATATATATATATATATATATATGTGTGTGTGTGTGTGCGTGTATGCATTGTTATATAGTTATTCTGTGGCCAACTTCTATCATGCATTCTCATAATTGATATATGCTCCATTACAATTATGTTCGATGCAATTCATAATATTGAAATGATAATCATTTTGATCCATCATAACCGCATAATTGACGTTAAAGTTCATCGTAACGTCGTGGTAAAGTTAATATATTAAAATTGTTCGGTTTAATGAGTAACCCGCGCCATAAAATTAATTCAATTATTATAGCTTGTTGTTGTTCACCCATTAAATAAATTAAATGATGGGGCAAATAATCATCTGATTACATATCTAATTAGAGGTAAATGCCAATTATGTTATTGAAAATTTTCAAAAGTTATCTGACACCAAAATCTAACTATTAGGTCAAAAACGACACGTGTGATAAAATATTGAAGGTAATTTAGGAAATAAAGTATGAAGCAAATTCATTTTAAAATTATTTTTTTATTATTTATTTAATTATTTATTATTAGTTTTTAGTTAGTTATCAGTTAGTTAATTATTTGTTAAAATAATAATTTTCATTTCAAAAGTTCGTAAAATTAGTGATAACCATTTCCATGACTAGCTGTAAGTGGAATTCTGTCTTAAGGCAATTAGGGCATCGTGCCTTAAGGCAAATTGCTGGAACTTCCCGTACCAAAAATTATTATTTTTTTAAAAACGATTAACATTTTTGAAAAAAATTTACTTCGAAATAATTAGATTTTTGAGAAACTTGGAATATGACAAAAAATTACTTTTTTTTGAAAAAAAAAATTTATTTGAAAAAAAAATTTTTTTTTTTGAAAGAAAAAATTTTTTTTTAAAAACAAACTATTTTTTTGAAAAGAAAAATGTTTTCTTCATTTTGACATATTTTGGAAATTCTGAACTTTTTTCAAAGCAATCGTACTGCTTGAACTGCATAGAGACGAATTGTCACAGCGCAAGTGCCGCGCCGCCGTCTAACGCATAAACATTGGTACGGAACCCATAGAAATGTAAAAAAAAATTATACTTATTGTTAAAATTTCTATACAATATCTGATAATTTGATGTGCATATGTCTAATCATCATTTTTAACCGCCGAATGGCATTTTTTTTACTTTTTTCATTAGATCTCTGAAACCGCTAGACCTGCCTTCATGAAAATTTGATCAACTCTTCATCTTGCCAATTCAAGTAAAATGTTTTTTGAATTATTCAAATCGGACGCTCCGTTCTCTTAAAAACTGAGTTACCGTTTTCGGCACTTTTTGCCCCGTATCTTCGGAACGGCTAGACCTAACTTCGCCAAAAACTAATCAGCACGTCTCCTTATCAGTACAAATCGAATGTTTTTAGAATTATTCAAATCGGTTGATCCGTGTTCCCAAAATCGTCGACGAAAATTTGTATCCGCACATACATACACACACATACATACACACACACACACACACACACACATACATCCATTTTTTCTAAGGTATGCCAAAATGTTCAGAAACCTCTGAAACGTAAAGATATATAAAAATTTTCATTTTCGATTTTTTTGCGATTACTATAACTTACCCTACGGGAAGTTAAAAATTAACCAAAAACTTGTGATTTCAGAAAAAATACGTGTGAAATTGTAGCAAAATGATAAATTGACTAATCATATATTATAAAAATATTCGTTTCATTTTTTTAAGCTATATAAAATTATCTAGTTAATTTAAGTGGGTATTTTAGTGTAGAAATTCCAAAAAATCGTTTTTTGTTGTTTTTTTTATATTTTGTAAGCTTAACTATTCAAGAAAATGTGTACAAAAGGATTTATATATATATATATATATATATATATATATATATATATATATATATAATTTTAAATTATTTTTGGAATTACATGCTGTTTAATAATTACAATTCTATTCTGTTTTCTTCTGTTAGCGGAATTTTAAACACGTTTTTCTCAAAACTGTATTTGTCAATACGATTTCCATGATTTCTCGAGTTCTACTGGACCGATTCACTTGAAATTATCAGAAAAAAATAAAATTAAGTTGCTGAGAGATCAAAGCATCCGATTTGCATGATATTCCATTCGTGATGATGAAGAGAAGTGGTGATTATTATTCCGCAAAGCCTAGACAAGCCATTTCGAAGCTAGGGATCAAAATGTGCAAAAAATGTAGTTTTGAAGAGAGCGAAGCATTCGATTTGAATGATTCAAAAACATTCTGCTTTTGTTGAACGTGTGTAGAAACAATTAGTTTTTGGCAAAGGCACTTTTATATTTCAACAAAAAAAATCGGATTTCGCAAATGATTCGGATTTTAATTTCAATTCTAGATAAAATTCTAAAGCTCTATTTGAAGTATACTAGTGAACTTGAAACAAATATTTTTAACTTTGCAATTTAGTTTATATAGTTCTTATAAATGAGATAAGGGGTTTCATTTTAATTCCGTTTGATTAAGTTTTATTTATTTATTTTCATGTACATAAGCACCAACGTCGTCGTCCAATTCATCAGTTCTCATCTTTTGTCTATATGATACGAATAATGAAAGTTACATTATTTATAATAATCTATTTGAAAACATTTAACATTCCTCAAATATTTCATTACAATACGGGAAGTTCCAGCATATTGCCTTAACCACAATGGTTTGCCCGAAATTAATTATTGGGCATTATTGATAGTTGAAATGAAACTTGTTAAAAAAACATATACAAATGATAATAGAGAAAATTGATAAAGAGAAGTCAGTGTTTAGAAAATGGCTTGTTTATTCCCAGAAATTGAATTGTAACTTTTGTTTTCGTTGCAAATGTTTCCCATCTGATGAACTTTGAATGTTGAAAACATGCGTGTTTAGGTTATGTAAATGGAACAAATATGAAAAATGGAATGATAATCGTAAAGCTTTTCTTATACCTAGTGATGCCCATATTAGAAATTTAACTTATAGTATGGCATCGTGCCTTAAGGCAATTTGCTGGAACTTTCCGTACCGTAACAAAATGTTCGAGGAATATTAAATGTTTTTAAATGGTCTAATATTTATAAGAATTATATAAACTGAATCACAAACTCAAAAATATTTATTCAAACAATATAAGTGAGCTTTCAAACTTTAACTAGAATTAAAATTGAAATCTAAATTATTTTAAAACAACAATCTGATACTCTGAACCGATGGAAACGTAAAGATGAATACTTTACGTCAATCAATCAATGGAGAAGTTTACGATGCAATTTTGGATATTGTGAGTAATGAAAAATTAAATTAAAATAGAATTTAAAAAAATCAACATCAAATAGAAGTGTTATGTTTACTGCACATATTCATTTTCAATCGACAAAATAGCATAATAATATTACTTAATTATTATTAAAATAATTACATATCAAGCTGTAAAGAGTAGTAAAAGCAATATTATAGTTATAGCAGTTGTAATAAAAAGAAAAAAATCGCAGAAAAGAAACAATTCAACAAATAACAGTTACCATATAAATCTTCTTCTGCATAGTGAAAAAACAAATTATTGATATTTTTTCAACATTAACAGAAATAACAGCAATGTTTGTTACAGTATTAGGTTTAATCAGACTCACATTGAGAGATCTCTCTGTATTTATAATTTTTATGACCTAAACGTGTATCAAGAGGTTTTATGTAAGAATAAATTGAGAGCTTCTCAACGACATGAAAAGCTCCAATAGTTCTCTGACGGTCTCAATAAAGCTTATTGCTCCGGAGACGTGGAGACATCGATTCTCTGATTTCCATCCGGCATTAATGATGACAAACGGCAGATTTTCCGATAAGATACGCAATGAGTGGGAAAATTGCGCTTTATTTCATTTCCGCATTTCATTAAGTTAAAAGAGATCGGATGGCGTTTGTGCTTTTACTTTGCCAAAAACTCCAAGTTGCCACAGTGATCGCGTTGATGAAAAAGCTCCAAATGGAATTGACGGAAATACAATTTGCGAAAAATGGATTGTTATCGCTTATAGAATAGAAAAGAGGCTTAGCCTAATGAAATTTCTTTCTGGCAGAAAATTATGTAACAACGTATAAATAAATTGATGCCATATTAAAATAATTATTTTCCATGGCAGTTGTATGTTTAATTTATTTTTTATAATAATAACTTTTACTATAAAATAGTTTGCAATAGTCAATTGCTTATTGGAGCAATTACTACAATTTGTTTGTGAAGTAAAATTTCTTTAGGCGCGAATAGGATGTACATCCGTACAAATTCAATAGAAGTGCGTTACGGCAGACTCGAGATATCATTTCTATACTGGTCGATACGTACCGGCATCAACGTTGTATGCGTACCAGCATCAACGTTGTATGCGTACCGATATCAACAAGGAAATCGGCATAGATAAATAAACATTTTAAAGTTGCATTGTAGTATCAATCTTAATTTAATGAAAAATGCCTGAATCAGAAGAATATTTTACCCTGTTCCTTGAAAATAATAAAACAAATTTTAGTTTTTTGTAAACAAAATTTATTGACTAGAAATTATTTCTATATTATTCGTAGTTTCTATAAATCTTAGAAGTTATTAAAATGGAAAATATTTTTTAGGCAAAACAGATATTACAGCTCTTCAAAGAATGAGATTATATCACCAGCAACAATGTAAAAAAATACAAGCAGTCAATGAATGTATGTTAATTTTAATTACATGAAATTCTTCAAACACAAATACATGATGAGTGAAGTTGCAAAAACAATATCCACTGTCTGAACGAATATTATAGAATTTATTAATTAGCAATTACTTCATTTGTTTAATGAAGGGTCATTTCTAAATGCTAATTACAATGACAAACCGATCATGTCATATTTGAAGTACGACTTCAATTACATTAATATTTTCAAATATAATACATATTATTCATGCTATTATAATTATATAATTTATAATTTATCGTTATATAAATGTGAATAATGGTTGACAGTAATAAATGTGTGCATCACGAGTGTTACCATATTACTAATAAAGGTTATTCAAAATTATTATATGATATATTTATTTTTAGTTAAATGCCATCTTGTACAGTAGCAAATAAGTTTTACTTCAATCGGGTGTGATCCTTACGCGCACTCTTTTTTTAATTTACTATTTATTTATTTTTCTTTATTTGGAATTTATTAACTTCCCGTAGGGTAAGTTATTGTAATGGGCCGAAAATCGGAATTGAAAATTTTTACATTTCTCGACGTTTTGGAGGTTTCTGAACGTTTTGGCATACCTCAGAAAAAATGGATGTGTGTGTGTGTGTATGTGTGTGTGTGTATGTATGTATGGATACAAATTTTCAGTCACGTTTTAGGGCGCACGGATCAACCGATTTGAATGGTTCAAAAAACATTCGATTCCTATTGATAGGGAAAAGAGCTGATTAGTTTTTGGCAAAGGCAGGTCCAGCCGTTTCGGAGATACGGAGCAAAGAGTGCAGAAAATAGAAATCGAATTTTTGAGAGAATGGAGTATCTGATTTGAATGATCTAAAAAACATTCAATTAGTAATGATTGGGAGAAGTGTTTATTAGTTTTTGGCAAAGGCAGGCCCAGCCATTTTGAAGATACGGAGCTAAATATGTGAAAAATGGCAGTTTTTGAGAGAACTAAGCGTCCGATTTAAATGATTCAAAGAACTTTCTGCTTGTGTTAACAAAATAATTGATTTTGGAAAAAGAAATTTTGTTCCTTTTTTTTTTTCAGTTTTTTGTACATCGAAAATATTTCAGATTTTATTTTTAATTCTGACTATAGTTCTAATATACTTTACAAATAATTTTAACTCTGCAATTCAGTTTATATAATTCTTATAAATATTAGACAATGTTACTATTTATAACAATCTATTTGAAAACATTCAGTATTCCAGGGAAGTTCCAGCAATTTGCCTTAAGGCACGATGCCATAATTGCCTCAAGACAGAATTCCACTTACAGCTAGTTTCCATTTAAGTTTATTTATTTATGTATTATTATTTTTTCCATTTCTTTATTACTTTATGTGATTTTTTTATATGTAATTTAGCGCAATAAGTTCTGTCAATAACTCTGATTGTTGAATAATATTGAATGAATAAAAAAAACTAGTGGTATATGGCAACGTGCCTTAAGGCACGATTACAAATTGCTGGAACTTCCCGTATCGTAAGAAAATATTCGAAGAATATTGAATGTTTTCAAATAGGTTATTATAAATACTGCGAAATTGTCTAATATTTATAAGAATTATATAAACTGAATTACAACGTAAATTCATTTATTTAAAGTATAAAAGTGCGTTTTAGAACTTTAGCCAAAATTAAAATTAAAATCTGAATTATTTTCTATATACCAAAAAAATAAATTGATGGAAAATAATTTTCAAAAATTGTTTTGTCAACACAAGTAGAAGGTTTTCTGAATCTTATTATTTTCAAAATGGCTGGACCTGCCTTTGCCAAAAATTAATCATCATTTCTCCCAATCATTACAAATTGAATGGTTTTTTGATCATCCAAATCGGATATCCCGTTCTCAAAACCTCGATTTCTATTTTTGCACTCTTTGCTCCGTATCTTCGTAACGCTGGACCTGCCCTTGTCAAAAACTAACCAGCACAACGATATTTTAAAAACATAATAAACAATTATTTTATATCCGCCACTAAGATGATATCATAAATTGAAGATAATATTATGCTTGTTGCTGATATATTTAATAATTTCAATAAAAAGCTACAGTTTTCCGGAAAGAGAAAATAAATTCTATTAGGGTTCTAAACATCAAGCTGATATGTACAATTGATCACCAAATAATTGATAATTTGTAATAAAAAACAATCAGTTCTAGAAGCCATTTGCACCATCCTTTTAAGATTAATAAGTTTATAGGAATTATTTTATTAAGTTTTACAGGAAAATAAATATGAGTTATTAATTTCCATGTGCAATAAATTTATACTACTAATCAATCAAATATAATTTAAAATACAAATGAACATTTAAATATCTATAACAAAATGATAATATTTTTATTTAGTAAAAATGTAAAGTTTAAGAGTCAATTTTATGAAATGGCACTGAACCTGAAGACTGTTATGTATACAACGGTTAAATTTTATATCAGACATAAAGCGTCTGGTAAAGATATAAAGTTTTATATTTGATAGAAGCATTTAAATACGAAAGACTTGCAAACTTTAAATGTTGATGTCTGCACATTATATGCGACTCTGACTACAATATCTACTTGAAAACAAAAGAAAATCTAGCATCCAGTTTTATTATTATTTTCATGTCGTATACAATGTGCGAAGAGCAAATGTAAATCGTGTAATATAATAATAAATATTTGCTGAAATTATTTTTAATTTTCTCATTTGACAGGGACACATAATAAATTTTTGAAAGTTAGTAAGAAACACATTTCTATAATTGGAAATTAACTGGTAATTATAGTTCGATATAGTTGCTTGTTTGATACGTGTGATGTATAATAGTGCATTTGGTTAAGGCATTTAAAGGTTTATTTAAAACTGTATTTATATAATACAATTTCAATTATATCAGTTCATAAATAAAATACATAAAGCGCTAACGATTTACAAATATATTAAAAATTTCATGTATTCTATCTATTCGCAATATTAAAAATACAACATACAAAAAATGTGAACGGCCTTTGAATTTAAAAGCATTTCGATTATGAAAAAGTAATTCCCGAATATAAATAGTATGTAATTTCATACGTTCACGGATAACAATGAATTCTGATGCTGTGGTATACGAAAAATAATGCTATTTTAACGAGAAAGTAATACCAAAAATGTGAAATACCCATTATGCAAAATGGTAGTGAATTAATGAATTAATTTTGAAAGCAGGCAATAATGACTATACTATAGGACACTAATTTTATTTTAAGCATACTGATAATGCTAACGTACTTATACAGTTGGTTTTAAAAACTAGTTGTGAGTGGTATTTTTCCTTAAGGCAAGTTACATGAACTTCCCGATATGTGTAAATAATTGACTTAATCAATACTAAAACAATGTATTAATCTATGAGCGATTTATTGTAAAAATAGTATTTGAACTTTCAAAAACGAGTCCGAATTTTTCATTAAAACGCGAACGAAAATTTTTTTGATCTTTGCCAAAAACTAATCAGCATTCAATTTTTTTTTAATTTTTCAAAATCTTTTCATAATTGTGAGCTGAAACGTGGACGTACACTTTTTGCTGACAAACGATAGTCCTCGACAAAATACGTCTAATGGCTTTTGAAATTTTGAAATCGGTTCAGCCGTTCTTGAGAAAACGACGACGAAAGGTAAAAAATCGGCTGCCATACACACAAACTCATCCATGCATACACACACATCATTTTTCTAAATTTGGTCTCATTCGATTCTGAATACATAAAATCAAATCCGATTTTTGGACGAAAACACGGAAGTTAATAAATAGTGGGTCACGACATTGTGCAAGAACTTTCCGTAAAGTTATTTGCAAAGTAAAAATAATCTATCATCAATAAAAATTCATCAAAAATATAAATATAACAATAATAATAATTGTTTTAAATAATTATTATTAATTAACTTCCCGTAGGGTGAGTTATAGTAATCGCAAAAAAATCGAAAAATACATTTTTTTATATATCTTTACGTTTTAGAGGTTTCTGAATATTTTGGCATACCTTTGAAAAAATGGATGTATGTGTGTGTGTGTGTGCGTGTGTGTATGTGCGTGCGGATACAAATTTTCGTCGAGGATTTCGAATAATTCAAAAAACATTCGATTTGTATTGATAAGGAGACGTGCTGATTAGTTTTTGGCAAAGGCAGGTCTAGCCGTTCCGAAGATACGGGGCAAAAAGTACCAAAAACGGTAATCCAGTTTTTAAGAGAACGGAGAGTCCGATTTGAATAATTCAAAAAACATTTTACTTGTATTAACAAGATGAAGAACTGATCAAATTTTCATAAAGGCGGGTCTAGCGGTTTTGGAGATCTAGTGAAAAAAGTAAAAAAAAAATGACATCTGGCGGTCAAAAATGATCATTAGACATGTGCACATGTGCATCAGATATTTTATAGACATTTTAACAATAAGTATAAATTTTGTTTACATTCCTATGGGTTCCGTACCAATGCTTATCCGTTAGACGGCGGCGCGGCGCTTACGCGCTTCGATATTTCGTTTCTATGCAGTTAAAGCAGTATGATTGCTTTGAAAAAAAGTTCAAAGTTTCCAAAATATTTCAAAATATACTATTCTTCAAAAAGTCTTTTTTTCAAAAAAAGTAAATTTTTGTCAAAAATTTATAGTTTCTCAAAAATCTAATTTTTTAGAGTATTTTTTTTTCAAAAATCTTTAAAAAAAAAAAAAAAAATTGGTGCGGGAAGTTCCAGCAATTTGCCTTAACGCACGATGCCATGCGCTCCACTAGTTATATAAATAATTAAAGTAATTATTATAACTACTGTAATTTTATCATCGTTTATTTAAAATCTAATATAAGAGCTTATATTTGTGTGACGACTTCATCTATAAGAATAGAAACAGAATAAACAAGCACAGTACTTTTTGCCGTTTCTCCGAAACCGTTAGTTCTGCCTTCACAAAAAATTTCATTATTAGGTTTGACGGAGAGAAGTACTGCTTAGTTTTTGGCAATGACAGGTTCAGCCGTTCCGAAGATATAGAGCAAAAAGTGAAAGAAATAGTAGATTTTGAGAAAGCGGAACATCCAATTAGAATTATTTAAAAAGCATGAATAGTTTTTGGGCAAGGTAGGTTTAGCACTTTCAAATTTTTCCCAAATCGGCTCCCAAAACCAGCACGATACCTCTTTCAATTTTGAAAAAAACTAGTGGTGTGTATGGCATCGTGCCTTAAGGCAAATTGCTGGAACTTCCCGCCCCGTAACGAAATATTCGAGGCATATTAAATGTTTTCAAATAGATTATTATAAATAAATACTGTAATATAGTCTGATATTTATATGAATCATATAAACTGAATTGCAAAGTTGAAATTATTTGTTTAAAGTATATTAGAACTTTAGTCACAATTAAAAATAATTTCTGAACTATTTTCGATTAACAACAAAAAAACTTCTTGAAAAGCAATTATTTTGTTAAAACAAGCAGAAAGTTCTTTGAATCATCATCATTTTCTAAATTTGGTCTAAGACACAGATACACATACATATTTTTTTCATTGATGTTTCAGATCAGTTCGAATTTTCTGGTAAAAACAAACTTATCCTTCGGGAAGTTATAAAAATCATATTGAAGCCCTCACATTATTTAAATCAAAGACTCCGACATTAAAAATAATGATTCTGTGTTACGTAATGTTGTTGGATTGCTATTCTAAAATCCTACCTTATGTAGTGATAATAAAATATTTCGGCCATTTCCAATTTAATTTTGCTTATTTACTTAAAATTTTATTGAAGTCTATAAATGTTTGCTCTTTCACTTCATTTACCCGAAAAATATGTATACGAACGCAATACACTTTATAATATACGCCACGACACGACCCGAAAGACGACATTTTGGAAACTAATCCTTTCCCGACAAGTTGTTGCAACCTACTGTCATTTTTTAATATTAAATTGTGGCGCCATGTTTAGGACGATAAAAGAACTATAAAATTTTATTTAATTTATATAATTCAACCAATTTTCGTAGAATCAGTGCATAAATTTTATTACCATGTTGAATTTCATGAAATACGTCAAAACATTTTTTAACTTAATAAATTATTAAAGCACCTGCTTTAATAATTTACGTAGTATTTGATATTACTAACATCCCGTAGGGTAAGATATAGTAATCACCCAATAAACTAAAATGAAAATGTGTGAATATCTTTATATTTCAAAGGTTTTTGAACATTTTGCAAACCTTAGCAAAAATGAATAAATGCATGTGTGTGTGTATGTATGGATAGAAATCTTTGAGATTATTGAGAGACGTGTTGGTTAGTTTGGTTTAATAATTTGGTTTAACCGTTTCGGAGATATGGAGTAGCAAACAACTATGTGCAATTATGTTTTTGAAAGTAAGAAGCATCTGACTTGAATGATTCAAAATCATTTCACTAGTAGAGAATTGATTAAAATTTTGCAAAGGTTCAGCGATTTCGGAGAACGAGAAAAAAACTGAAAAAGAAATGACATCTGGGGGTTGAAAATCAGATATTTTTCACAATATGAATCAATCAACCTAAATTGGTATCAAAAACTTTAAAATTAAAATAAAAAAATAAAAAATTTCAGTTTTTAAAATATTTCTAATACTTAAAAAAAAACAGTATTTTCGTAAATTTTGAAAAAATTCAAAAAATTTCATGATGTTCAAATAAAGCATTTTTTTCAATTTTTAAATATTCATTGTTTTGACAGATTATGTTTAATTAAATTTAAAAGAATGTTTTAGGTAAATATTATTTAATTGTAGTATATTGTTTTATTCATACACAGAAACATTAAGTAAATGGGCCGCAAGTGTTACTAGAAACTCAATTTTTTTTTAAATGTTAATATGAAAATTGGCTAATTGGTTAATATGAAAAACTCTTTTTGGCATTATGACACTCCTTTTTGGTAAATCAAATTTTTATCAAAGCCTTTAGTATTTGAGTTTTTATAATCATTTGTTTTCTCATTTTTAAATAGAAATAATGTTCTCGAATGCCTTTATTCAATCGTCTTGATTAGGTTTATATATATATATATATACTAGTTGACCCGACAGACGTCTACAATTTTTCAATATAATATACTAATATTTACCGTTTACCTAAAAATAACTATTGTTTTTTAAATTACTCTTCACTTCAAAATGCATGTACATTTATAATATGAGCGATGTTAAATGTAGAACTGCTTTAAATAAAATACTGAGTCTCAATTCCCACACAATATTGGAAATTGAAGTCCTTTAAGCGGTATAACATAACCATAGCCATAACCATAACATAACACTGGTACTTCATGTTGGATTAAATTAATGTATTTTTTTATTATTTGAGATATCCAAAATTGCATCTTAAACTTCTTCTAATCGATATCGTGATGGCCGAATTGTATGTTTTCATCTCTACTTTCCCATTTGTTGTTATAAAGTGATTTTTTACGAATTTTAAAAATATTGTGGAAAGATTAGTGAAAGATGCAAAGTAATTATATATTGAAGAAAAAACTATATTGAAAATTTAATACCCGAATCTTATGTTAGCGCCCCCTAAGGCGTGCACTCGTATTTTTCGCATGCATCGCATCAAAGGTAGGACCGACCATGATTAATACTTAACTTCATATTTTAAGTGAATTAATTTGTCATAGTGTATTTCATATTTTTTATTCATAATCATAAATTTATTAAACATATTCTAATATTGTTTAGGTTCATAAGTAAATTGAAATTTTTGGCAGATGATAGTTTTCATTTATTTTCAATGCAAACAATGACATGTCAATTTTTTCCATTTATTTCTACAATATTTCACATTCACCCCAGTAACAAACTTTCTTTAACCAACTTCAGAAAGATTTATCAAAATCCGAATAATCGTTAAGGAGGAGTATACAGTGAGTGCTCGTAATTTAATATTAACTTTATATAATAGCAATAAAGCTCAAATTGATTCTACGTTTTAGTTAGAAAACGTTTGTATTAGAATAAGAAAAGGGCTGCTTTTAGGGTTTTCCCGACGGTTATTTGGTTTTTCCTCGCCGTAAGAACCATCCTTGGAGTTCAACGAACATTTTAGAAAAAGAATTGGCCAAATTGGTCCACGCGTTGTTGAGTTATGCGCTTACCAACACATTTTGCGTTCCATTTTTATATATAAGTTATATATATATATATATATATATATATATATATATATATATATATATGTATATATATATATATATATATACAATTTATTGTAGTTGACTATTTTAATAAAATAAGCGCTTGTAAATTTACGGTACTCATAATAATTTATTTCAAAATATAAAAATAATTGTTATAATAACTGATTAATTCTTATTTATCATTGATCATTTTTATTTCTCGCATGTTTAATTGTGGTAAAACACCACTAGTTTACATATACCTAAATATCATATGTGTAATATTTACCTCGCTATCGTTGCTGTGCAACCGCAGCTTAAACCCCGGCAGCAAATCTTTCCGCCTATTGACGTCCTCCAGAGCCAAATTAGCCGCCGGCATGCAAGCTTGACCGCCTTGCCAGCCACCTTCACCGCCAATCGGAAAAATCCCGCCGATATGTAGCACATTCTCATCATCCGAATCATCACCTCTCGTCATGCGAGACGCGACGCGGTCTTTAGACTTCACTTCACTTTTCGGATTCACGAATTGAACTTCATCAGCAATAATCGCATCTTCTAACACCGTCACTTGCTTTCGTTTATCAAACCGCGGGGGGTTATTGGTTTTACTATGGGTACTATTACCCAACAAATCGGTTATGTGTCTATGTTTGATTTCACTGTGATGTCTTACGCCGAGTGTGACTTCGTGCACGATTTGATCGGTTTCTTGACGCGCGTTCGAAACGTCGTTGGGATAAAGCGGAGATTCGGTTTTAACGTGACGCGTCTTGCCGGTGGAGACGCCGCGCGCGACTCGGAGGACGTCGTGCGTGACGTCACCGCAGTGACATGGAGCAGGCAGGAGGATGCAGCACCGCAGGAGGAGAAGCAACCAAAACGAACGCCGCACGCTATGCAGCACCCGCCACTGAAAAATAATAAAAGAACTATATTAACATTTTATTTTTGTAGTATTATATAATTTAATGTCCTAATTATTTTATGGCTTTTCCAATTGGTTTTTACTTTATTAACTTTCCGTAGGGTGAGTTATAGTAATCGCAAAAAAATAAATTTTTTCCTACTTCTAAGCGTCAAATTTTCTTAACATTTTGGCGTACCATAGAAAAAATTGATGTTTTGTTTTTAAATTTTTATTGGCCTCCGCTTTACAGCACTTTAAACCACCTACATTATTCATATTATTTTTCATCATATTCTATACAATTCTTACATATATATTTCTTATACATTCATCATATATATATACTATCTCTTCTTATATCCTAATCTTCCATTCAACTTTCTTTCTTCAATTCCATTAAATTTTCATGCTTCTTCTTGTTTCTCAATATGTTCTTCTCATCTTCTAAACTAAACTCCTATTTTCCTTCTTACTTATAATACAATTCTTAATCTGCTTTAATATTTTATATTTTTAATTCTGGTATTGCTGAAGATTTGAACCGAATTCCTCCGGCGTGTGAGTCGAGGACGCTACTGAGTATGCTATTCTCGCCACAAAATGGATGCATGATAGATACAAATTTTTCGGGACGTATGATGGATACACATTTTTGATAACGTTTTCGGGAGCACTGCTCAACCGATTTCAATGATTTAAAAAAATCTTCGATTCCTATTGACAAAATAAAAAATTTATTATTTTTTTTAATTGAAAAAAAAATGGGGGCAAGTCAAGCGATCTCGGAATTAAAAAAGAGTAGCAAATTTCTATGGGTTTGGTACCAAGATTTAAAGTATTCCACATTCACTTAAACGAATGACCTCAGCATTTTCGACAGCATAAATCAACCGACTTAAATAAGTTGCAACATTTTCAAGAATTTTCAAAATTGTGAAATAAAAATCGGCTTATTTTTTTTTTCAACAGTTAATTACAAGAAATCGGCTCGGCAGATTTTCATCTAAAACTATTCAGTGTCATTCTAAACTAATATCTTTTGAACAGTTTTTGATTTTTTAAAATCGATTTGGTAGCATAAGCTCAAATGTGGACGAAAAGTTTAACACTTTTCGCAAATTACAAAGAAACGGCTTGGCAGATCGTCGCACAAAACTAACAAACGATAGTCCTCGTTGAGATACATCAAATGGCTTTTAAATTTCTGAAATTGGTTCAGACGTTCTTGAGAAAATGTCGATAAAAGGTTTAATTTTGACAAATCCCAAAACACGTTACTAAGTTTTGCAATCTTTGATGAATTTTAAAAGTTAAACTACATATCGTAGGGCCGTAATATGTTAGTATGATCTATAAGTCTATGCTATCTACCGTAAAAAAACATAAAAATCGCCGAAATAAATAATTTTAGCACTTTATTACAAGAAAACGGTCCGGCCGATCTTTACCAAAAACTAATCAGCACGATTCTCAACCAATATTATTCGAACTGTTTTTGAATTTTTGAAATTGATTTAGAATTGCGGGCTCATCGAGGTACATCGAATGGCTTTTAAATTTTTGAAATCGGTCCAACCGTTTCCCAAATTTGGTCTCATTCGATTCAGAATAGCTTGAAACGTCAAGCGAGAAAACATAAAATTAGCGAATCGGATTTTTTGACGAAAACAAATTTCTCCTTCGGGAAGTTAATAAATGGGTAGTTAGAACATTTGTCTACGTCACACAACATAACATACTCATTTAAACAATCTTAAATCATATGAGTATAATAAAATATTATATAAAAGAACATAACTTTTAAAACAAAGTTAACAATTAATAAACTGAACTATGAGATCATTTTCTTTATATATATCATAATTAGTAATAGTATGTTATTTTAATAGATTACTTTAATAGAATCATTCAGAATGTAAACTAACAATTATTACCTAACTAAGCAGTCACTTCATCAACATCAATATACTGAGATCTAGTCAGAATCATATGAAATGTCTTGGATTGGTAGATGTGGCGACAAGATATGAATAGTTTCAGGTACCGTCACCCACTTATAGTTAAAGTATTAACAACACCACTTTCAATGTAACTAATACTGTTTGTATTTCAATTATAAGTGATTGAATACAATTTATAATAACGGTTACCAACTGGATTCGCCTTAGGTATATTTCGTACATGTACTCGATGAATCAACTAACCCCGAGTGTCGGCATTGATAACTGAACCTAACTGAACCGAAAAGAACCGAAAGAAATCTAAAATTACCGAGAGTGTTGGCAGTACAGCCGTTTAATACTGGCCAGGTGAACGTTGCATACCGGGTTGCACAACCTGAAGCAATTTCAGAGGTATGCAACCGTTATTATACATTTATAAAATAAAGAACAAGGTTCATTACTCAACACATGATTACGTATTTTACGTGAAACCCAGGGTTTCACTTGATCCTTTATGCCAACCCTAAATACAAAATATGAGCTTCCACAAACCGAGCAGAATCAATCATCGAATTATGATACCGGTTATAGAATCTTTCTTTTTTATATTGTTTTTTTTTTAAATTCGCTCTTTCCTTCGTATTTTGTCTTACTTCAGCTAGATTTTTCTTTACATGTTCAACCGAAAAAAGACACAAAAAACATTTCGCGGCCGTACTCAACGACACTTTTTGAGACAAATCATCGTTATGACCGTTTTTAATTATCTACGCAAAAACGAATTGCTGGTAACTAACTACTGATGCTCAGCTTATAGCAAAATGACAAACATAGTAATCTATCTGTGTACTATTAGCAGTTATTATTAAAAGAAGCCGAACAAAAAAACTCACTTTTGATGCTTTGAAAAAAATGCGGTCTACTAGATCATGTCAATCTACGGCACTGAAATAGAGTAATATTTGAACTTGTTCAAACAAACATACTACATCTTTACTCTCTTAGATCCTATTCCAAGATTAATTACAATTGACCTTTTCTTTTCAGTGCGCGTTTTTTCAGTTTGAATAGCATGGTTATGTAAATCCATAAATGTTACGTTTAATTCCTAAAGTTTTTTAAAATTCAGCCAATTTATTTATGTGTGTGAGTATGTTTACTGTGTGAGTGAGTTTAAACATAAGCACAATAGCTCGCTATATGTGACGATTCACATCTAAATCATTCAAATATATAAATATGTATCTACAGTTTTAACTTCTTATAAATTAATTGTGTATTATGAATTAATTTTGTTAATGTATTTATATAAATGGTATTGGTGGGCTAAATGACCGACTGGTTAAAGGCCTTAAAAAAAATAAATAATAAAAAAAAAAAACTTCTTATAACTTAACACTTACGGGACGGTGCCGATTTTGAAACAATCTATTGTACCGGCTGTAAACTTGATTTCATTGTGTATGTTATGCAATTTGTTTGATAAAAATTTGGTCATTGAAGGACATACATTTATAATATTAATTTATTTTTGAACATTTTATAAAAAATGGTGACGTTCAAAACAATTTCCAAAATGCATAGCTGTTTGATTTTGACATATTTTACAATAAAATTTTGTTCGCCGCCTTCCCGCTGGTGCTTTTCTGTCAGAACAGACAATACAATCTCTTTTTCTTTCCCTCGCATTTAGAATATGCCACTAATTAGTCAGTATATTAGTTCATCATCATGGTTTGTTTTTTCTATTATATTGTCTAATAATTCATTTGTAAAATATAAAGTAAAATAATCTATTGGATGTCTTATATTGCTTATATATAGTCGGGGTGTTTGTTGATGTATTTGACAATTCGATTATTGAAGGAGAATCGGCACATTCGCTAATGTCTTTCCGCTCTTCATTTAATTTGTCGAACTTCTTCTTCTTTTTGTTGGTTGGATAATATCATCATCACATTCATCACTATCTCCTGTGCAAATAGTAATTTCGTAAAATTTGTCTGTATGAATGTCTATTTGAAACTCATCTTTACTACCCTAGACAATATAATAATATGTGTTCACTACTGCTTAATTCCAAAATTTACCAGTCATTTTGCCATATTTACAAGCGCTTGGTCGTTTTAAATATTAAATAATTATTAAAAAAGACCATATAGCAAAGAAAAAGGCTAACGATACTTCTAAAATAACTTAAAATTATTTTCAAAATTCAACTCTGTTTATCACTGCTAATTGTAACTTATTCAACTTTTCGATGCAAACTGAGTCATTGTTTATAAAATAGCCTGTGCCTCACAGAGTATGTTTGTCCACTCTGGTGGGCAGCCGTCCCCAAAGAGTTAATATTTAAACGAAATTACCATAAAATATTTTTCAAATTCAACACACAGAATAAAAATACCACGTGCCTAATTATTTTGGCATTTTGTTAAATCACACAAATATTTCCCTTTACCAAAAAATATTTTGGTGTGCAAATGCTAAATGTGCAAAATGAATGTGATAAATATAATGTTCAGCACTGAATAATATGAATAATAAATTGCACAAAAACTTTATTTTAAATTATCTACAAAATGATTTTCGCTTTGTTGAAATTACTTTTTACATTAATCATGCAAGTAGTAAAATATTCACAACATAAAAGACTCATTTATAACATCCAGCGAGTGAAGCTGGCACGTGGCAATCATCCAAATCATAGCGAAAATTGTGTGTTTTGAAAATTTAGTTTATCAAAGTACCTAAGGAAATTAATTTATATAAATTTAATTAACATACACCTCTTGAAAAATTGTTTTGTGAGATAAAGTTTTTAACAGAAATGAGAATTATGATTTTGCAAGAAATCAAAAACTCGTTCAGAAATTTAGCAGACGCCGAAAATGATTAGGAAAAGTTTAAGGATAATGGAGAATGTACCTAATTAAAATATAAATATTAAATGCTTTTAATAGGGCAAGACGGAGCACACAGGTCCAATATGACTTTGAGTAATTATATGGTGCGAACCGAAGAAATTATATCACAACTATCTGACTATGTTCAGTAAAACTCTTTCTAATTCATCATTGTAAAAATATGATTTTTGCTGTTTTTCAAAAACTTGTCACCTGTTAATTTCTACTCCATAGACCCATAGGCGGGGTAAAATGGGACAAACAGGTTCAATGTCTTATTTTTAATTTTAAAGAGAATTTACAAAATAGTAGCTACATTATTTAACCTAACAAAATATAAATTTTATGGGTACAATTTTTACAGAGATCATACTATATATAATCTTGATATGGTGTTTCTTCAGAAATAATCATCAGCAGAGTTGGGATAATAATTAATTTATAATAAATAATTTATTCTTCTTTAATTTGGTTCATTAGTTGTAAAATTGATGTTTTTAATTGAATTAATATTTTATTTGAATTAAAATTAGGAGTGAGAATAGTAATTATAGAATTCGGATAGAATAGAAAAAATATTGAAACTGGCTGATTAAAAGAAGAATGAAGAAATCAAAATAAAAGAAAAATAAAAATTAAGAATAAAATTATAGAATAGGATATATAAGATTAAATATGGTATAAAAATAATAAATGGCTAAATGCTCAGAGTAAGCGAGGCCAAATAAAATTAACACTAGTGGGGCATCGTGCCTTAAGGCAAAATGCTGGAACTTCCCGTACCAATAATTATTTAGTCTTTTAAAAAGATTAACATTTAAAAAAAAAATTTACTTATAAAAATTTAGATTTTTGAAAAACTATAAGTTTTAATTCAACTATAATAAAAAAAAGACTTTTTTTTAAAAAAAAATGTTTTCTTCATTTTGAAATAGTTTGGAAATTCTTAACTTTTTTCAAAACAATCGTACTGCTTTAACTGCATAGAGATGAAATAGCAAAGCGCGTAAGCGCCGCGTCCCCGTCTAACAGATAAACATTGGCGCGGAACCGATAGGAATGTAAACAAAATTCATACTTATTGTTAAAATTTCTATAAAATATCTGATAAATTGATGTGCATATGTCTAATGATTATTTTTGACCGCTAAATGGCATTTTTTTATTTTTTTTTTCTAAATCTCCGAAACCGCTAGACCTGTTCTTCATTTTGTCAATGCAAGTAAAATGTTTTTTTGAATTATTAAAATCGGACGCTTCGTTCTCTTAAAACCTGAGTTACCGTTTCTGGCACTTTTTTCCCTGTATCATCGAAACGGCTAGACCTGCTTATGCCAAAAATTAATCAGCACGTCTCCTTATCAACAGCAATCGAATGTTTTTTGAATAATCGAAATCGGTTGAACCGTGTTCCCGAAATCGTCGACGAAAATTCGTATCCGCACACACACACACATACAAACACACATACATCCATTTTTTCTAAGGTATGCCAAAATATTCAGAAACCTTTGAAACGTCGAGAAATGCAAAAATTTTCATTTTCGATTTTTTTGCGATTACTATAACTTACTTTACGGGAAGTTAAAAAAAATTGTTATGGATTTTCAAACATTGCCGTTTATTTACCTATTGCAAGATCGTAATAAATAACGTGATGACTGGTTATACATCTTTTCTCTCTACTTTCAAATATTGTTGTCAATAATTTTTACGAAGTAAATATAGCTAATGACGACCTTATTTTGATAAACAGTTTCATCGCCTATTCCTAGCAACCTTAAGACATCATAATTTTACAAGTAATTTTTTTATCATGGGCAGAATCTTGATAATCACATTTAACCTCGAAACTAATGACTAGACAAAATTTATCAATGAATCCTATATAGGAATTTAGTAGTAAGTACGAGTAGGGCGAATGGATCTTGTAAAAATGGTTGTCATTGTAACTATGACAGGCGGGTTAATTCAAATTTCAGTGATTGTTAAAAGCCAAGTGAATATAGAATCAATAATTGTTTAAAATTTGCCATTTATTTGAATGCACTAAATATTATTGCATTATTTCCTCTGAAAAACTTTATCCTAAGTCATTATTGATAGGTGCAATATTAACTAAAAAAAATACAAGCCAACATTCAACCAATATTAATTGTGAATGTTATGTCCAAATAATTTTCAATTGAAATGATAAAATATTCTTATTTACACATTGAGGGCTCGCCCGTAGGTAAGTGGTTAAGAGCGACGGGACCTGAATCAGAGGTTCCGGGTTCGATACCCACTTCGAGCAGCCTGTTGTCAGGAAGCAGTGACGATTTTCACTTGGAAATATAGATAGCAATATATTTCCATGTGAAAATAGCCCTTGCCCGGCATTGCTGCACCAATAAAAAGTCAGCCCTATTAGATTAAATCTAATATCAAAAAATCATCAAATATGAATGGATTAACCATTGCGTTACCATCTGAAAAATACGAAGAAAGGAGAAGTTTCAGCCCAACGGCTCATAGGACGTAAGATTCTGATTGCTGTTAAAATATATAAAAAAAATTACACATTGTCTAATCCACGTATGATTTCTATTCTATTCATATGCTACTCTATATGCAGATTAAACAAGACAATGAGTACCTCCTCCCGGTTTTCCTATATACTATGTCGCAACCTAAAATTACAAGGCGTTATACAACGTACATGAAACAATGCAACAGGATTGACTAAGCTGCCTATAAAGCTAAATACAATAGATTGTGTTTGTCAAGTAAATTCAACTCTAACCTGCGTTATGAAATTATGTTCGATATATAATCCTATTTATATAAGAATGAGTGTATAGGCCCGGAATATATTACGCCCTCACAATTTGGATCGTTCATAAGTCTTGTTGATTAAGGCGTGAGAACGACCCTCTTAATCGTTTCGGTCAGTTGAGTAGAGGGAAAAGAATAATAGACAAGATGCTAGCATTTGGTTTCGATAAGAGTATTATATATTTATCATTATTTATTTAAGTTTTATTAAACATTATTTATTTAAGTTTTATTATTAAACTAGTTGTAAGAAGCATTTTGCCTTGAGGCAAGTTGTCGAATTTTTCAATACGAGTAACTAATCGACTTTATTACCAGGATTTAGAAGTTGCTATTTAGATAAAATGTACATATTTATAATATCTGTAATTGTATGAATTGAATTACTTCAATACATTTCATTTAATCTATTTATTGTTATAAAATTATACTTAAGTTTGGACACCAACTGTAATCAGTAGCTACCTGCGAAACACCACAGAACGTACAGATGCTTCGGCACAAATTCTGATTAGAACTGCCTAAACGCACGGCAAAATTCTAAACTTTAATCAGCACATCTCCCTATCAATAGGAATCATATGTTTTTTAAACCATTTGAACCGGTTGATCCGTGCGTCCGAAAACGTGACCGAAAAATAGTATCCATACATACATACACGCACACACACACATTCAATTTCGATTTTTGGACGATTATTATAACTTACCCTACCGGAAATTAATAATTATAATTTTTGCCTTCAATTGAATTCAATTGGTATAAAAAATTTATGCATGCTACAATAATTTGTATAAATAGTCTAAAGTATCATAAACTTATTTCTATTAATCAAATGTTTTAAAACTTTCAAATAAGTAAAATACTTTATTAAGCTTAATATAATGAGCATATTTGAATTAATAATCGTAATCCATAACGTATAGCAAAGTGTGTTATTATATTATGTTATAATATAGTTATTTTTTAAACCCTTCCAATCAAATTTTTTCAGTTATTTAATAAATAAATATTTTGATTGATTATGGATTATTATTATTTTTTATTTATGCAATACTTGATAAACTTGATATGAAATTGAAAGTTGTTCAAGGTAAAAAATAATAAAAGGTAAAAGTAGTAATAATATTAAAATTATCTTAAGATAGATGAATATTTATATATAAGCCATACCAATGTACATAAGAAAAATAAAACAAATTTCCAAAATGAAATAAAATTTTGGTTTTTTTGTAAGCTCAGGAAAATTTTAATCAAATTAATCTGAGAAAAATTCACAAAAAGGCCATAACAATCACAAAAAATATTAGTGGTAGGAGGGTGAAAATTTAGGATTCTATATGATTTTCTATTCAATTTTTTTTTAAAGAAGTGGAGGTGATGTTAAAAATAATAGAAATATTCATATCGTATTACAAATAAATTAATTTACCATTATTTATATCGTTGGGTATGTTATTATTCAAACAATAAAAATGATATTATTTTATTATATTTACATTTTATGCTTTACGTTATTTGATCATTTTGGATATCATAAACAATAGTTTAACGGTATCAGTGTATGTAATTATTATATTTCATATACCGTTTTCGAAATAATGTTCAAATATGTAAGGTAAACAGAGGAAATAAAGTATAAACAAAACGTTTGCATATAAGCATAAACATTTGACGTTTGAAGGATATCTGCAGAATGTTTTTTATAACGACAGATTGTCAGTTATTGAAGCAAATAAAAAATCTATATAAATCTTCTAAAACTAACAAAAAAATTAACAAAATTCATGTTTTGTACAAACGAATGATATAAACTAATATTCTTTAATAAAAGTGTTTAAAATAGCATACTTTTTAGTACAAACATAATTTCCGAGAATATCTAAATTTTAGGAAACCTAATTCAAAGCTTCAGAAGTATATCAAAGCTTATTAAAACCCTATTAACCAATAAACTAGATATTTTATATTTTATTTTAATTTATTACAAAGCTTCAAACAATGAATATTTTAATTAGAATATAGCCACACATAAATCTCATATCAAATAATAAAATTCGGATTTAGTCTAGCGCCTGTTCTAACCAAAAGCCAGATGAAAAAAGCTGAGCTTTCCCTTATTAGAGACACTATTTTGCTAGAAGAATTGTTATGAGGGTTCGTTAGCTCCGAAAGCCCGGTGGTAAATTAATTTGCCGCCTTCATTATCATTTGTACAATATAAACGTTCATTTTCTTCAGATTAGAACCCACACACTATTATAAATAAGAAATATAATACATAGGAAAGACTATGTATTTTTCCCCGTGTTAAATATAAAAACTTCATAATGTGCCAATATTTGACAATGTTTATTTTGAGGTCTGAAATATAAATTCATAGACTGAATTTGCTCTAATTTCAACAGAAAAAAATATTTCGATATCCTGAATTTGCGCAGAACAACTTTTTATATAGTAGTTCTACGTAAATACTAAAGAAATAGGATAAGACAGGATTGGACACAAAGGTCCAATTTGACTTTGAGCAAATATATAGCGAAAACCAAATCAATCATGTAACAACAAATAATACATATGAAACAAACTACTCTTTGACTTTGACTAGGTTCACTAAAACTCCCAGCTCATCAGTGTAAAATTATGTTTGTTTTTATATTTTTCAGAAATTTCTTTTATAAAGTACCTTTAAAATTAAAATAAGATATTGGGACTATTTGTGCCCTGGCCGTCTCAATTTACCACACCTATGAGGTAAAAAAGATCTGGTTACAAATTTTGAAGAACAAAAAGAAAACGCATTTTTACAATGATGAATTAGCTGGAAGTTATACTGAACATAATTAGATAGTTGTTTGTTTGATATGTGTTATTTGTTGTGATATAATTCGTTTGGTTTTCACAATATAATTGCTCAAAGTCAAATTGGATTATTGTGCCCCGCCCTACCTCATTTCTATATAACTTCCCGTAGGGTAGTTATAGTAATGGGTCAAAAATCTAAAATGAAAATTTTTGCATATCTTTTAACCGATTTGTTTGGTTCAAAAAACATTCCATTCCAATTGATAGGGAGATATGCCGATTAGTTTTTGGCAAAGGCAGGTTCAGTCATTATGGAGATATGGAGCAAAGTGTGCAATAAATGGAAATTCGGTTTTTGCGAGAACCGAGCATAGGTTTGCAAAGATTCAAAGCACATTCAATTCGTAATGATGGGGAGAAGTGGTGATTAGCTTTTGTCTAAGGCAGGTCCAGCCATTCCGAACATACTGAGAAAAATGTGTAAAAAATTGCAGTTTTTTGAAAGAACTAAGCACCTGATTTGAATGATTTGAAAAGCTTCCTGCTTGTGTTAACGTAACAATTGGTTTTAAAGGTTTTTTTTCATTTCAAAATATTTTTTTTTTCGAATATCGAAAACAATTCGGATTTGAATTTTAATTCTGGCTAAAGTTTCAAAGCTCACTGATATATTTCAAATAAATAATTTTAACGTTATATTCAGTTTATATAATTCTCATAAATATTAGACAATGTTACAGTATTTATAATAATCTATTTGAAAATATTTTATATTCCTTGAACGTTACGGTACGGGAAGTTCAAGCAATTTGCTTTAAGGCACGATGCCATACAATACCAGTTTACTTTATCTTTTGAAAAATAGCTTATTTTACAACTTAACTCATTAGTTTCGTAATGTTTTCTCCTCTCACATCTCAAAGATTTTGGTGGTCCTTTCACCCCAACCACAAGTAAAGTATTCTAGAGGTTATATGAAATAAGAGTTGAATGTAACATAGAAATAACAATACATTCTATAAAACAATTAAATAATGTATACTTAAACATTATATTCATGTATTGTAAAAATAAACAACCGTAATAACAAAAAGACTAAGAACTAAAAAAAATACTTTCGTTGAAAATTTGACAACGTTTTTGTTTATCTCTTTGATGATGCCTGATTTAAAATAATAACTTTACACATGTTTTTCCCTCTACTTTGAAATAGTATCAATAAAAAAATCTACACTCTACTTGTTATTGAGATAATGGTGGTGGACCTTTTTACCCGCGGACCATCAAACGCCGCTTCACCATTACACTGACAATTTGTAAAAAAAATTCTGACCACGGATTTAGAACAATAATAAACTAAATAAATTAACAAGAAACAAATCTAAATTTTAACTAAGTTCGATACCTCAAAACAATTGTTAGAGAAAATGCTTTTTTGTAATTGGAAACTGATATCATACATTATTTGTATTAAGAATTATCAAATATTAAAGTATAATGAAAATATCGTTAGTTTTGAATCATAAGAATTATTCATATAATAATAAAATTCTATGAAAAACAAAATAAAACAACATTAAACTAAACTTATGATGGCATTGTTTTGACAACATATAATTCTGCGAAATATACACATTGAAATGGTTTTGTGAATTGTTTTGCTGAGTATGCAATTCCTATGAACGAATTACAATTGCGCAGCGGCCGAAACAATTACGAAGAATTTATATGCGCTCTCTGTTTTGTGGGCGTTGTGTGGAATTAGAATGTAAAATTAAATGAGGCTTTTTGTGACAACAGCAAACCATATGAAATTTACTACAGTTTCAGGTAATGCCCTAGGATTTGATATTAATTAAGTTTGCATATCATTTTAGCACAAACAGAGCTAATATTGGAAGAATATAAAATATTCATGTTTGAGAATCAGTTGAGAATATTATATTTTTGTAAACAAATCAAAGTACATTAAATTTATTATTAACTTCCCCTAGGGTAGGATACTAATGGGCCGAAAATAGAAAATGAAAATGTTTGCATTTCTCGACGTTTTGAAGGTTTCTGAACATTTTGGCATACCTCGTCCACGTTTTCAGGCGCAAGGATCAACCGATTTGAAAGGTTCAAAAAACATTCGATTCCTATTGATAGGAATATGTGCTGATTAGTTTTTAGCAAAAGCAGATCCAGCCATTTCGGAGATACGGAGCAAAAAGTGCAGCAAATATAAATCGAGTTTTTGAGAGAACAGAGTATCCGATTTGAATGATCTAGAAAACAATCAATTTGTAATAATTAGGAGAAGTGGTGATTTTGGCAAAGGCAGGTTCAGCCATTTCAAAGATAAAGAGCTAAATGTACAAAAATGGCAGTTTTTTAAAGAACTAGGCGTCCGATTTGAATGATTCAAAGAACTTTCTGCTTGTTTTAACAAAATGATTGCTGTTGGAAAAAATATTTTGTTCCAAAAATTTTTTTTTCAATTTTTTTTTTTCAAAAAAAAATTTTATTTGTATATTGAAAATAATTCAGTTTTTTATTTTAATTCGGACTAAAGTTCTAATATACTTTAAACAAATAATTTCAACTTTGCAATTCAGTCTATATAATTCGTATAAATATATTTATATATTGCTATTACTAAATATTAATTATTAGATAATGTTACAGTATTTATAATTATCTATTTGAAAATATTTAATATACCTCGAACATTTTGTTACGGTACGGGAAGTACCAGCAATTTGCCTCAAGGCACGATGCCATGCACCCCACTAGTTTAATTTAATTTAGTAAACAATATTTAGACAATGCTACAGTATTTATAATTATCTATTTGAAAATATTTAATATACCTCGAACAATTTGTTACGGTACGGGAAGTTCCAGCAATTTGCCTTAAGACACGATGCCATGCACCCCACTAGTTTTTACATTTCATATACCTTAGGAAAAAAATATATGTGTATGAGTGTATGTGGCGGTCAAAAATGCTCATTAGACATATGCAAATCAAATTATCAGATATTTTATAAACATTTTAATAATAGGAACAAATTTTGTTTACATTTCTATGGGTTTCAATGTTTATCCGTTGCTTGCGCGCTTCGATTTTCGTTTAACTTATGGAAATGCAAATTTTATGGGAACATTTTTTATCAAGATTTTATTGTATATAACCTCGTATTTCAAGAGAAATATCCATCAGTAGAGATCGAATAACTATTAATTGTTTACCTTTGCCTATGAAAAGTATTGGTCATTTTCACCCCACCCACATGAAAGCTTTTATAGAGAATGTTTACTTAAAAGTTATATTAAACTTAAACCATAGTTCTCACAACAAAAAAACTGACAACGAAAGGAAATACTTTTGTTATAAATTTTCAGACATTGCTGTTTTACTTGCAAATATTTTTATTAAACATTTTTTAACGTTAGTTGTTTTGTAGATATTGAACCTTTTCCCCGCGGACCTTCAAACCCGCTCTATCCTGTCCGCTATATAAATTATTATTGCTCGAAGATAATTTCTTGAAATATGAGAATTAAAATCTACAAGCCAATTTTAGTAGATATTAATTGAAAACTTCACAGATTGCAGAAATACTCTAAACAGCCATAAATCTTTACTAGCTAATGTATGAATAATTTATATTTTATTATCAATTATACATCGTTTAACGAGTGCCAATACGATTCTTATCCATTAAAATGAAATGAATAACTTATAAAGCTTATAAGGCAGTTTTATGACAATTCCCAGTTTGAAGTAATTTTAACTTGAATTAATTACGGAAGCAAATTATATTCGTTCACAAGTCTTGGGAATTATTTCCGCTTCTTGATGTCTTGATAATATTTTCAAAGAAATTTCGTCTTGATAGAAATGTGAGTAACGACTGTTCAGATGATATATAAAGAATGAGATATTATTCAGAGCTACGAAATGTAATTATCAAACGTAAATGAGAATATAATTAATAAAATAAATATTATATGTATATAAGGGAGTATCATACTAGGGGGGAGTTTCATACTAGAACAGTTTATTGAGCTGAGTTGATTGACTCGATTTGATTTGTGTGAGAAATTTTATATGCCATAATATGTTATTACAAATAAACAAAATATTTTAGATTCATATAAACTATTAAAAATAAAAAATATTCGCGTACCGGATTACATATAGAAATATCTATTTTAAACGACTATCAATAAATATATAATAGGTAGATCAAGATTTTGTTCCCGAGAAAATTCTAATATCAATATCGGTAAAAATAAAGTTTTCTACCAATAATAAATTTTCCTCGCTAACTATTGTGTATTATAATAGTCCAGTCATTTGGTGCAAAAAAAGGCTGTTGCCGGTACAGTACTCCGGGAATTTTGAAAATTGGAAATTTTATAGATTTCGAGGTGCTCTTTACGAAAATCAACTTTGCCACCTCAAATTTGAACGGCAAATTGCCGCCATATTGGAAAAATGGCGTCAAAAAACAGTTTTTTTAAAATATCTCCTTTCTGGCTGATTCTAAGATAAAAGTATCTATGTACGAATTAAACTAGAGAAAATTTTCTACAATTCTTTATAAAACCGTTTTTTTGTAAAATTAATAGTTTGAGAGTACGGCCGCCTCAAAGTCTTTGCTGCTCTCGCCGTAGTATCAAATCTGTCCATATATGACAGCACTTCGAACTTGACCACATTCTCTCTAATAATTAATATTTTCAATGTTAAATTAAGCGAATAAGATCTAGAAATAAAATAATTCAAATATTTTTTAACACTTCAATGGAAAAGTAGCTATAAGTATACTTATAGCTTGAGTAGCACCTCATAGCTTCAAGTAGCTTGAAGCGTTAAAAAATCAGCAAAAAAAACAGAAAAATATTTGAATTATTTTATTTCTAGATCTTATTCGCTTAATTTAACATTGAAAATATTAATTATTAGAGAGAATGTGGTCAAGTTCGAAGCGCTGTCATATATGGACAGATTTGATACAACGGCGAGAGCAGCAAAGATTTTGAGGCGGCCGTACTCTCAAACTATCAATTTTACAAAAAAACGGTTTTCTAAAGAATTGTAGGAAATTTTCTGTAGTTTAATTCGTACGTATATACTTGTATCGTAGAATGAGCCAGAAAGGAGATATTTTAAAAAAGCTGTTTTTTGACGCCATTTTTTCAATATGGCGGCAACTTGCCGTTCAAATTTGAGGTGGCAAAGTTGATTTTCGTAAAGAGCACCTCGAAATCTATAAGATCACCAATTTTCAGAATTCCCGGAGTACTGTACCGGCAAAACGACCAAATGACTGGACTATAACACGAAACTTTAAAAATTGTTGTGATATTTGACTATGAAAAATCATATTGATTTAAAATAAAAAACTAGCTGTAAGTGGAATTCTGTCTTAAGGCAATTAAGGCATCGAGCCTTAAGGCAAATTGCTGGAACTTCCCGTACCAAAAATTATTATTTTTTTAAAAAACGATCAACATTTTTGAAAATATTTTACTTCGAAAAAATAAGATTTTTGAGAAACTATAAATTGGACAAAAAATTACATTTTTTTGAAAAAAAATTTTTTTTTAGAAAATTTTTTTTTTTAATTTTTTTTTTTTAAATATGTTTTCTTTATTTGGACATATTTTGGAAGATCTAAACTTTTTTTCAAAGCAATCGTACTGCTTTAATTGCATAAAGACGAAATATCAAAGCGCGTAAGCGCCGCGTCGCCGTCTAACGCGTAAACATTGGTACGGAACCCATAGGAATGTAAACCAAATTTATACTTATTGTTAAAATCTCTATAAAATATTTGATAATTTGATGTGCATATGTCTAATGATTATTTTTGACCGCCAAATGGCATTCTTTTTACTTTTTTTACTAGATCTACGAAACCGCTAGACCTGCCTTCATGAAAATTTTATCAATTCTCCATCTTGTCATTACAAGTAAAATGTTTTTTGAATTATTAAAATCGGACGCTCCGTTCTCTTAAAAACTGACTTACCGTTTTCGGCACTTTTTGCCCCGTATCTTCGGAACGGCTAGACCTGCCTTCGCCAAAAACTAATCAGCATGTCTCCTTATCAATACGAATCGAATGTTTTTTTAATTATTCAAATCGGTTGATCGGTGTTCCCGAAATCGTCGACAAAAATTTGTATCCGCACATACATACACACACGCACACACACACACACACATAAACACACACACACATACATCCATTTTTTCTAAGGTATGCCAAAATATTCAGAAACCTTTGAAACGTCGAGAAATGCAAAAATTTTCATTTTCGATTTTTTTGCGATTACTATAACTTGCCCTACGAACTTGCAGTAGATGTTTAACAAAAATTTTAGTCAATATATTACTGAATGTAAAAATATGGAGGAGCTAAGGGCTTTGTAACATTTTGTTTTTTGAAAAAAAATATTTTGAGATCCACTGAATAAAATGATATATTTTTACAAAATGAATATGGATAAAATGTATATGAATATGTAATTATTTCTCTATTGAACAAAGTAAAAATGATTTTCCAATAGTTGTTCATTATTAAGTTACCGTAGGGTAAGTTATACAAATCGTCCAAAAATCGAAACTAAAATTTTTTACATTTCTTCACGTTTTGAAGGTTTTTAAACATTTAGGCATATTTATAATTATTAATTATATTTATATTATAAATTATTCTTTTCTTTATTAAGAAAATTGACATGTTTCTATGTAACACTTCTTATGCATTAACGCAAGCTATTATTAATACACATAAAATATTACAGTAAATCATTATGATGACATTATGTCTTCTGCAATATAATTTTTTTTTATCATAAAACAACGTAAAACACAAACAATATTATAATACTAATAAAATGTAGAGTGTCTGCTATCACAGACTATATATTTCATTCAATCTTTTTGACTTGAATCTGAATTAATTTCTTGTATTTTATAACTAGCCCTAAGGTTTTGTTTCTACTAACCCCAGGTGTAATTTTTTACATTAATCAAGACAACTCTAGCTAGCAAAATTTATTCAATTTAGCAATTAAGAATTTTCTAAGCTTTATCAAATCTTGATAAATTTGAAACGAAACTAGTGGCAATCGTGTCTTAAGGCAAATTGCTGGAACTTTTCGTACCTTAATGAAATACTCGAGGAATATTAAAGGGTTTTAAATTGATTATTATAAATAATGTAACTTTCATTATTCTTATTTTATAAAAAGTGAATAAATAAAACTCAAGCAATTGGATTTAAAACGAAGAACATTGTCTAAGATTTCTAAGTATTATATAAACTGAATTGCAAAGTGAAAATTATTTATTTGAAGTATTTTATATAGGTGATGTTCAAAACTATAGCTAAAATTTGAATTAATTTCCGAATTGATCAGAGCTAATTATTCAGAATTCGAACTAATCAGCACGTCTATTATCGAATATTAAATCGAATGTTTTTGAACGATAAAAATCGGTTAATCCGTACGCCCAAAATCGTCGGCGGAAAACTGTCTCCATACATACACATTCACACCATTTTTTTCAGAGGTATCCAAAAAATGTTCGGAAACCTCTGAAACGTGAAGATATGCAAAAATTTTATTTTTGATTATGGGCTCATTACTATAACTTACCCTACGGGAAGTTAATAATATATAGAAGATTCAAAAATAATCGATAATAATAACGCAAATCGAGATTTTATGGCCGATCAATTTTATATCAATTCCAACTGTTAAAAATGACGCACCTGCGCAGTTCTGTTTATTGCGTCGGCCTGCGTGACAGTAGCTATGACAACATTATGCAGGGCGGTTTATCATTTTACTAATAGACCCTAGCTCCTCTAAAATATATATATATATATATATATATATATATATATTCTAATTTCGTAATTACCTTGCATTTACATTCCGTACATGTAATTTGCTCTCAATTTAGAACATACAATTGCGAATGTCCTGAACAGAAGAAGAGATATTGGTTTTAATCACTCGGTATCCTGTTCGAACATACCAAAAAAGTTTGAAGTCGACATTGGAATTTTCTTTGGAATTGCTCTAAGAAAGATTTACGTGGAGTGAATCTAAAAAGTTTTGAGCTAAAGAAAAAGCTATCAAACTGCAATCGTCTTTTCATTGTGTACATTGTCCTTTTGTATGCCATGGAGGCGAAGTAGGTTTATACGAATTTTATAAATAAAGTTCATGTTTTTGCTAACAAAAGAGGATGATATTATGAAAGTTTTAATATATATGGTAATCTAAAGTTCGAGTTCATACACATAGATTAGTGTTGAAAAAAAGAGTGCGTGTAAGGATCACACGCGATTGAAGTAAAACTTATTTGCTACTGTACAAAGTAGTAATTTTAAGTTAAGTAAAAAGAAATACATCATATAACAATTTTGATTAATGTTAATTAGTAATTTGGTAACACTCGTAATGCACACAATTAATAGTGTCAACCATTATACACATTTATATGATGATAAATTATATATTAATAATGGCATGTGATGGCAAGTGATGAAACTTGCGTTGGTTAATTTTTTGGTACGATCGGCTGAGCCGTTTATTCATAATTATTAAAACATTCCAAAATTTTCGTCCGCATTTTAGCCAGAAATTGTGAATCAATATTAAAAATTCAACTAGTGGGGTGTGTGGCATCGTGCCTTAAGGCAAATTGCTGGAACTTCCCGTACCGTAACGAAATATTCGAGGAATACTAAATGTTTACGAAATATTTTATGTTTGTCTTAGGTACGAGTTCATTTTTTCAATAATGTGTAATAAAAATATTGTTTAAGATTGGATAATTTTCAATAGTTTCATACATCATGACCTTCTACAGCAGCTCGGCATACCAATAAATCACTCGTAAATTAATATATTAAATTATTATTGACTAAGTCGATTATTTATACATATTATGAAGTTATGTATAGTCATAGATTAGCTTTGGCTAGCAACCATTGAGCAAGAAAAATAACATTAAGCCCCGTACACGTATAAATAAATACCATTGCATAAATTAATCTCCATAATAGAGAAATATTATGATTATATCTTGTTCTATGTACATAATAGTGTATTCTGGTATCTAGAGACACACCACACCTTGTTATGAGTTAGTTTGATATACAATACCTATGTGTATGATTTCATTATTAACTAATTGAGCAGTCTCCAATATCAGTTGGAACATATATGTAATTAATTGTGTATGAGTTTGATATTGGAACTGTTCAAATAATAAAACTTAATGAAGATTAGAATGTTGTGACGACAATGGTTATGGTTGCCTGAAAGATTGTCAACCTCCGAGTACACAACCCCACCATTAAGGTTTACGTAATATAGATTTTTTGAGTCCAATGAGGACAATTTCTTGAGGACCATGAGTAAGAATATTACAGCTTCCTCCAGAGATCATACGTACACCATTGAAAAAAAAAGTTGGATTTTTTTTGAAAATTTTGAACTTGTTTTAAAGCAATCGCGCTGCATATCTCCGAGACGTCTTTTTATCAGTAGGAATCGCATGTATTTTGAATTATTCAAATCGGTTGATCCGTGTTCGCAAAAGCGTCGACAAAAATTTGTATCCGCAAACATAGATACATCAATTTTATCTAAGTTATGCCAAAATGTTTAGAAGCTAAAAATAATTGTTCTATATATAGAATCAAAATATTAATATTTAATATCAATACAGTCTATATTATATGCCAACGTCTCTATTGAATTATAATTTTTATGTAATAGTTCTAAAAAACAAGTTATATGAACTTCCCGATATGATCGATTTAATCAATAAAAATAAATAAATTTATGAGTGATTAAAAGTATTCCGAGTGGATTCAATACACATAATTGAAAATTAACGAATACTCTATCGTTATACCAAGTAAATCGTCTAATTTTAATTTCAACAAACGCCAAAGAACTACTCATTTTCCCAAACTTTGATGAATTTTTAAAATTAAACTACATGTCGTAAGGCCGTAATATTTCAGTAAGTTCTACAGGACCAGGATATATATATCGCCAAAAAAGTTCCATAAAAATCGGCTTAATTTTTTTTCAACAGTTAATTACAAAAAAACGGCTTGATAGATTTTCAACTAAAACTAATCAGTATCATTCCCAAATGAAATCTTTCGAACAGATTTTCATTTTTGAAAATTGCTTCGGTAGTATGAGCTTAAATGAGGACAAAAAGTTTAATACTTGCTTGCAAATTACAAAGAAATGGCTCGGCCGATCGCTGCACAGAACTGAGAAATAATAATTCACATCAAATACATCGATTGGCTTTTAAATTTTTTAAATCGGTTCAAGCGTCTTAGGGAAAACGTCGATGAAAGTTATAATTTTGACAACACCAAAAAAACGACACTAATTACTGCAAACTTTGACGATTTTTTAAAATTAAACGACTTGTCGTAGGACCGTAATATTCTAGTATGATCTATAAGACTATGGTATCTACCGTAAAAAAAAAATCATGAAAATCGTCGAAAAAACACCTTATTACAAGAAAACGGCCCGGCCAATCTTTACCAAAAACGAATCAGGTCGATTCCCAACCAATATGTTTCGAACAGTTTCTGAATTTTCAAAATCGATTCAGAATTGCAGGCTATAACGGGGACGAAATTTTTTCCACTTTTCTGCGATTTACAAAGAAACGGCTTGGGCGATCGTCGCACAAAACTTTGAAACGCTAGTCCTCATCGAGATACATCGAATGGATTTTAAATTTTTTTATATCGGTCTAGCCGTTTTTGAGAAAACGTCGATTTACGGCAAAAAATCTGTTCACACACACACATACATACTTTTTCCAAATTTGGTCTCATTAGATTCAGAATGGCTTGAAACGTCGAGAAAACAAAATTAGCAATTCGGATTTTTTTATGAAAACATAAACTTCCTTCGGGAAGTTAATATATAAATAAGTAAATACTTACTATCATTGTTCAGTAACATAGATCAACATTAGTAATATTCGCTAAAATTAATAGATTGATAGTTAGGTGAATTTCACGTCAATTAAAGATGACTTAGGCATCGATCTGTAGATGCAGCACTCTAATGTGCCCATCAATATGATATTCTCATGAATAAATTAATACCGGATCTAATCAATTATTACTCAAAAGCAAACATGACATACCGTTGTTACTTTTGATTTGAATATCCTACATCAGACAATTAGTAAGACATATGGAAATGTAAAGGTATTGCCAAGTGTGGAAGAAGATAACTTATGCAAGTCACAATTCTAGTAAAAAAAGTTTTGAAGTTTTTTAATCATTATTATAATACTATCTAATAAAAAATAAAATTATACTTATTCATATAATGTGCTGCATATGATGTTATTTTTATCTTTATATACGCTCATGTAGAAATCAATAAGAAATAGATTGATATCAAATTCAATATATTCCGTACCAAGACGTCCTATCTACGCTTATTGAAATGATTTTCATATTTCTATTTCCGCTGAACGAATTTGAATTTAGACACAGATATAGGTAAAAACTCATGAATGTTTGAGTATGTATTTATTCGGTCTCTATATTGTATTTAAAGCAGATTACCAAAGGTTATGATGCTACTTAGAGTTAGAGTATATATATATATATATATATATATATATATATATATATATATATATATATATGTATTTATTTGAATTGTCTTGAATTTGATGTTTATATAATATTTTATTTGAGTTTGAAAGTCGGGCATGCAAAGTTCGAGCAAAAAACAGTATGGGAGTTTTAGCCTTCATTCAGTGGCAATCAATATAACTATAAAAGTTAAAACTAAATAAATAATATGTAAAAAATTTTATAGAAAAACAATAATAATAATAAAAAACATACAAAACAGTAATATAATATATATATATATATATATATATATATATTTTTAACATCACAAATGGCAAAACACACAAATAAACATGAATAACTTTTAATAATTTGTCGAAGTTATGTTTAAACTATTCAGACTCTAGGATATAAATGCCACGTTTTTTTCTTAAAGCAGTTCTTAACATATGTTCAAATTTTATTAGAAATTTAAAAACCGGTGGGATCTTGTCATTTTTTAAAAAATTTTGACACGCTATTTAGGAACAACGTGTTTGTTTTGTTCAGGATTTGTTTGACAACACGGTCAAATCGTTTGTTTATGGCCCTGTCGTTATGCAATTGCAAAAACAACCCCTCATGGAACTTCTTTTTAGTTACACTTTCTTCAAAATATTTTTGGGTTGAAAAAACCTATATTATGATTTAAATTATTTATATGCTCGATTAACATAGTCTTTTTATTATTTTTATAAAGACTTTACTCAGCTTTGGCTAGTTTCTTCTCAGAATCTCTATACCAATAATATACTATCAGATTAAATGCTCTAATTGCAATTTTTTTATATCGGAGAAACTAACCAAAACCTGAGTAAATGTCTTTATCAACATAAAAATAACTAGAAAAATACCAAACAAATCAAGACTCTGTCCAACAGTCATTCACTGTCGATTTCGATTGACTAAAAGCTAAAGATTACACTAAAAACTATTTTCCTCCATTTGAATAAAGCTGGATAAAAAAAGAAATTTATATAGGTGCAACGCAAAATGCCTACTATATCAAATTCCCATATTGCATTTGTAAAAAATTAGAAATGGACCATATATTAGAAATTCTAATAGTCCATCTTATATTTTCAATGTAATGGTAGAGCTGGGCTTAAAAATCCGCGGATAAAAAGGTCCGCTATTATTATCACAAAAACAAGAATAGTTTTTGAATTTTTTTAACGATACTATTTTCGGAAAAAAATGTGTCGCCATTAATTGGTTGAGTTTGCACGAAATAAATGGCTATATTGTCAATTTTTTAACGTTAAATACTTTTTCGGGTTTGTGCACTGTCGGTTATTTTACACTGAATAGTAAATGAAAAAGTACGATGAGTTAGAAAAAAGCAATTTTACAAGAGATAAATTAAATTATTATTAGTTCTTTAAATTTTAATTATGAATTCTTCTGACTTAATTCGAGACGAGGTTGTATGCAATATAGTATTTGCAAAAAATATACCTATCAACTCAAGATTTATAACAGTAGTAAGAGTTGATAATGATTTTTTATTATTTTATTTAACAATAAATATTCAGGTTACGATATTTTATGAAATGCAAATATCACGCTGCATGAAACCTTCGTACGGAACTTTGTCAGAAGAATTCATCATCACAATTGAATAACTACTAATTTAATTTATTACTTGTAAAGTTGCTTTTTTTATCTTTTATATTTTTATTTTCTATTTTTGTATTGTTTGCACGTTGCCCCTTTTATCCACCCAATTAAAATTTTGTTTGTCAATAACATAGACAAGCAGTTGATATAGATAACCTTAAAAATTCCAGATAAAAAGTTCACCGTGTCTTCAAAAAGGTGAATTTTAGATGCAAAGTATATTATTGTAATATTATGTAGTTTAGTGACTTGAAATGTGCAGAGACCAATATTGTTCGAAAATATTCACTCGACCCTTGTCATAATCTCCGTGAAAGGTGTTCTTTTTAAAAAGCTTGAAGAGCATGCATGCAAAAAAGGTTTTTATTTATTTATTTTTCCAGAGTGCTTCAAAACGCCTCTCATGCGAGTAAAAGTGCGCTCTAAAAAATTTTAAACACTTTGAAATATTCATCATTTGCCTTCTTGATGCATTTTTAAAATCGCCCTCTTCATGTTTATAACAATTGCACCTTCAATATCATATTTTTACTATATGTTGTTGTTCAATTCATAATATTGATTGATGCCAATTTTTAAATCTTTATCTTTAATTGTAAAATAAATATTTTTCTTATTTTGTACATCTATTTGAGTGTGAAATCAACAACTTCAATTTAGGACTATTCGAAATTTACCAATGCAAAAGCAATATTCCTCAAGTATTATCATTTGATTGTTTTAACATCATCATTTAGTGAATCGACCTTTCAAAATTGAATGTCTGTAATATAATATCTATGCTCAATTGTATAACATCTATAAAACGTGGGTAGGGTATAAAAGACCAATTGAACCAATACCCTGGCAAAGGTGTAAATACTTATAACCTTGATCTGGGACTTTGTCAGAAATATTCATTAGCAGAATTGAAATAACTATTGATTTTTTAACATAATCTACTTTCATATTTACGTTTTTTATTGTTAAACCTTTGTTTGTGTCGTAAAAGTTCAGTTGGCTCTTTTTACAGCTTTTTAATTCTAAAATCAATTCAGGATTGATGAATAATTTTGCACTTCTGTTTAATATGAAGAAAAGAAATTGGTGCAGCCGATTTTGCTATACATTTTTGGCTCACATACAGACACATGTCATCATATAATTTTTGTGTTAAACAATTCAGAATTTATTGTAACGTCGAGAAAACATAAACTTAGCAAGCTGATTTTCTGACAAAAACATAAATCTCTTTTTCGGGAAGTTAAGAACTGTCGCAAGTTTTGCCGGGCAGATTCTAGAAGAATAATAGGGTGGAGGGGAGCATAAAGGTCCGCGGGTAAAAAAGGTTTACCACCATTATCTCAGGAACAATTGAAGTATCGAATTTTGTTTGATCGAATTGAAGTTAATCGAATTGAAAGTATCGAATTGATTTTAATTGTTTTATTGAATGTATTATTATTTTAAAATTATATTCAACGTTTTTTTTATAAAAACTTGTTTATTACATATGGGTGGGATAAAAAGACCAACTGAACTTAAATAAAAAAAATTGATTAAGTTAATGAAAGCAATTTTTGCAAGCATTAAATTAAAGTAATAGTTATTCAACAAAAAATGCTCCTGATTTTATTTTGCATTGGTTAAATAATTTACTTTGCAACTATTATTATTACTTATTATTTTGCAACATTCCTTTACGTTCATAGTAAAACAATGTATCTGCTCACCGAATGCATGTCCCTTTTTACCCCGCCTATGGGGCATAAAGTAGCCATAAACATATTTCTATAATAAGGAATTAATTGAGAACTTTACTAAACATAGATGGATAGTTATATGTTTGATAAGTGTTGTTTGTTGTAATGAAGTTTTATTTATATTGCAGTTTATATGGTTTGGACAGTATAATTGCTGAGGTTGAAATTGAACCTTTGTGCCCTAAACCAAAACTTAAATTTTATTGTGTTTTTCTATATAACCGGTAAACTGCTGGTGAAAAACAGCGTCATATAGAATAATATTCAGTATGGAATAAAGAAATAGCATCTGCTTCTACAAAACAGGTTTATAGAGATATAGAGGTTTAGTTAAGTACTATCGTCTCATTGTGAATTCTATTCTCGCATTTTATTCAATGTGCGATCCAACAATCCGTCGTATCGCTCCCTGATGTTTACATTTCATGCATCTTCGATGTGTGTTTTAATAATAAATTCGCACCTTTCGTACAGTGTAATGTTGCTGACAGCATACGAGGCGAACGTAATGAGATTATTCACGTGACAGTGAAGAAGATGCGTATCTGTATTAAGGGCGACATACGTCGCTCACGCCCAATAATAAGGGGGCTTGAAAACAATTCACAGCATTATTTGTATCCCATCATGGCGAAAATAACAATTACTTCAAATGCTGATGATGACAAATGGAAATTTAATAGTTTTCAAAAACGTTCATGTTCTTCAAATTTTTTGTATCAAATACAATTGTTAAAATGTTTAAAAAAATTAAAATGTGGAAGTAGATATGAGTATAAAAATATAAAAATCATTGGATGAAAATATAAACAATTTATTGATATTAAATTTAATGATATTAAAAATGACAAATTTGTTTTTCCCTCGATATCTAGCTTACTTGATTTCCCACACACTCCCTGCCCAGTGTTGACCTCACAGGGAAACACGTAATAAAGATATGGTGGGAAAGTAGATTATAGCAGTGTAGTGGTACTGGTCAATTAGTAATTCATTCAATGGAATAAACGACAGTTATGTCGGCAGATCCACCATGGTAGGTATTTCAACCTTCCATCAATTTCGTACTTTGCATATGGTTCTGAATATAAATTATGTGGTGAATTTCCTGATGTCTTGGTGAACTTCGAGGATTCAGCCTCGATCTACTGCATTAATTTTTATTTCTACAATATTTTGGGTCAACAGATCGCGCTCTGTAAGAATATGAATTTTCGTAATGATTAAAATAATCCTGTCGATTTCAGTAGCCCTTTGGATCATACATCGGATTTTCGAATCGGATGTGATTCGAAGTATTAAAGAGCCATCATGTTGCCCAGATGCAGTTCCAAAGTTCAAAGACGATTTGGTGAGTTAATGGACAAGGAGAGGTTGAATTGCGATTCCAATGAACTATTTGGTAGTGAATTCAATTCATGACCCAAAGTCTAGGCTCAGAATTAAATTTTGTGTCCGCAATAAACACTGAGGTCTGGGTATACAAAATGGGTATACCAACGGAAGTCCGGTGTCAGGGAGTAAATGCGGAGTCAGTTAACTGGCGATGAACCGAGGACAGGGCGTACCTTATAAGTAGTCACGAAAGACCAGAGATTATGGTGCTGCATCAAAGTCTTCATTTTTTAAAATTCCCGATTCATGCTCCTTTTCTATCTGCATCACGTCGGGGTCACAAGTGTGGAAAATAGTTATGAATATAAAAACATAAAATCCATTGGATAAAAATATAAACAATTTATTGATTATAAAATTTAATGATATGAAAAATGGCAAATCATTTTTGTTTTTCCCTCGATGTCTAGCTTGCTTGATTCCCCACAAAATATTTAGTGATGATTTGAAAAAAAATCTTGATAATAAATTTAAATAGAATACCAACCCCTTACTGTTTTTTTTAAGTAAAACTTTTGAAGTGAAACTTTTTGAGACGCGACTAGTCGATATCTAAATTTATTTAAAATTATTTAAAAATCAAAATCGTAATATAGTGTCACTCTTAATCGTAAATAATCGTAAATCGCAATACAGCAAGACCTTTAGCCCACTAGACTTTCAACATTAAATAAGTTTTGATGATATTTGACTGTTGTTATCAAAATGTCCAAGCATACAATGTCATGCATGCTTGATCTTTAAGATAAAGTATTACAAAATTGTACATTTGGAAAAATAATGAACCAATTCATATTTTGTCATTACTGTGTTACTCTTTATGAATAACATAAATATAAAACTATATCAGATATTATAAAACTTATTCAATAGCAACTACTTAACTTTGCTAATGAAGATTAAAGTCTTAGTTCCGAAATCCGAAATATCAGTAGAAACTTTCATGTTCTTACTTTCTGATTATTTCTGTATCATAATATCGTGCAGCCTTCTAGTTTGTTTAAAAAAAACTGCTTAGTTAGTTGACTAAGTTAGTTACATTTACAAAAGATAGTTCAAAATAGAGCGATGTACTGCACATTATTCTACATACAAAAAATGTATGTTTGCAACATATGTAAACAGAATAAAAAAAAGCTTTGTTTGAAGTTCTATTGTTCACGTAACAAGTAACATAAATCGTATTTTTAACACACGACTGATCCGATGACAAGTTGTAAAATTTTGTTACTTTCAGTTTTAATAATAACTTTTATGAGTTATTTTAAAACATTTTTGTATGATGTTTCACAGCTCTTTTACTATGTTTATGCATGCAGATATCGCCCAGGCGTCGAGGGCCTAATGAAGCTTAAAGCTTGAAAGCTTGAAAGCTCGCAGCTTTCGCCAGGGTTAATAGGAGCATTTTAATCCCTCGTCCAGCTTGCTGTCATTAAACCAAATTATACTAGTGTCAGTCATTTCGTGCGAATGTCCACTCGGTTGATGTGTTTAAAGCTCATCGCTTTTGTCAGGGAATAAAATTGGAACTTTCGAATTAAAATCAGAAAGTAATTAAAATTTTCCAACAAAATTTAGTAACTCATCAATTGTTTTTGTGTCCGTTTTTTTAACTCTAACAATGGTTAGCTAGAATACATAATATGTATATTACAAATGATCAATATGCTTATTTCATTTATCAATATATTTTTTTCAATTTCAATTATAAAAAATCTAATATTATAAATAAAAAAAATTCGTGAACTCCAACCTATACTGCGTCACGACGATTAAATATCATCTTGATCGAAATAATTTTTTATTATATTTTTTTATCCGTACGTATAATAATAATTTTTCTAATACTATATATTCCAATTATGAGAAAAGTGTAATCTTTCGAAGGCGCGCAATAAATGCAAAAGAAATTTATTCCATTTGAAAAATGAATATATGCCACATGTACTATTCACTATATCATTTTGTTGGATATTGCAACAGAATTCGTAATTATTACTTTTCTACAAGTTTCAAAGAGAATTTTTTAATTCTCCTGTTGTCTATTTACCTGTCTATAAATCTGTCTACTTTTTAATCTAGCACAATCTCTCTGTCTACATATCTTCTTCTATACATTTCTACCAGATTACCTGTTTAATTCTCTAACTGGTCGCTTGAGAACTGTTAATTTATAAGACTGTTATAATACCGATTTGGACCTATGGAATAAAACTGCGGGGCAGTGCAAGCGCATCGAACATTAAAATGATACAAAGAATACAAAATAAAATATTAGGATCAATCGTAAATGCTCCATGGTATGTAAACAGCCAAATTATCCATAATGACCTTAAAATTGACATGGTATGCATAACCATAAATAAGTTCAACAATAGATATCATTCAAAGTTTGCTCAACATAGTAACCCAAACATCCAACACATTGTGCAGAACATACCGACCATAAGACTCAAAATATGGCCAGAAGACCTAAGGTCAAGTTAAAGCAAATTCATCAAAATCAATGGTGAGCCTACAACATATATAAAGTGCGTAGAAAGCTGACGAGAACCCGATAACACCTGATCAGATAACAAGATAATTTCACTGGAAATTATCTTAATCAAGTTACGTAAGTTATCAATTTAGCTTATAAAAATTATGTATATTTCTGATTGCTAAAAATAAAGTGTAAAAAACACTGACTAACTATCTAGCGGTCTACCCGTCTGTCTGATAACCAGTTATAACTGCATGTTATAACCTTCTCGTTATAACCTTTTTACCTGTCTATGTTTTTCAATTCCTAGCTTCTACCATTTTCCTGTACACCTGCCTACCCGTTTACCAATAGTTTTATTTCTATATTGATCAATAATTATAATTTAAATATAAAGACTATATTTAACCAATAACTGTCAATTTTCGCATTTTTTTTCTGCATCTCCAAAACCGCTGGATCTGCTTTTACAAAAAAAATTAATTAATTTTTTATTCCCACAAAGCAAGTGAAATATTTTTTAAACCATTTTTAGCAATTTTTGCTCTGTAAAAATTCTGCCAAACGTGTGGACCTGTCTTGGTCAAAAACTAATCAGCGCAAGTTAACATGAACCGAATGCCTTTTAATCAATCTAATTGGATTCCGCCGTCTCGCAAAAACCGAATTTTAATTTTCTACACATTTTTACTCGTGTCTCGAAAACGGCTGCACCTACCTTTCCCAAAAAATCATCACGTCTCCCGATCTGTGGGAATCGAATGCTTTTTCGAATCACACATATGTACGTTCATTTTTTCTAACAAATCAAGTTTAATTATTATTAGCTAAATGCCAAAATTCAAACTAAAAATGAATTATTGATTAATTAACTAGTTATCAACGATCAATTTCTTAGATAATAGATAAATAAAGTTGCTTCAATATATCACTATGTAATATATTAAAAATTATTTTCCCAAGTTTTAAATTTCAGATTTGTAGATGATATCTGTATTTCTGATATGCGTATATCCAACATTAAAAACTTATAAGTACGTCTATATGTAATTATACTCTAATGTTTCTAATACTATAATATTTTCATGAAATATTCTATTACTCGAAGAAATCAAAATCAAAGACGCAATCAGTCATCTTCAACAAGAACAAAATATGATAAATGCACCTACACTGTCAAATATGAAAACAAATTTGAATATTATTTAGTATCCTTTCCCTCAGAAACATCAACTCTGGCGTTCCCCAAGGTAGCGTGCTAGGTCCTGTTTTATTCCTCATATTTACCTACGACATGCCAACTTCCCCAGACACTGAAATTGCTACGTTTGCAGATGACATATACATCCTATCCAAGCATGAAGACCCTAAAATAGCATCCGAACTGCTGCAGCGTCACATTCTAATGATTGAAACTTGGCACAAAATCTGGAGATTAAGAATCAACAACCAAAAATCAGTCCACATCACTTTCACACTGAGGAAAGATACTTGCCCACCGATATTTATTAATGGAGAACAGATACCACAAGCAGTTGCCGTTAAATACCTGGATATATATCTGGATAGGAAACTTAATTGGAAAACACATTCAGAAGAAAAGAAAACAACTAGAAAAAAAATTCAAGAGCCTTTATTGGCTACTAGGAAGAAAATCTCAACTATCGACATACAACAAACTATTGATCTACAAAGTTGCACTTTGGGGGACAGCATTTAAGAACAATACAAAAATTATTCAAAAGTTTTAAAACAAGATACTAAGGATCATCCTGAACGCCCCAAAATATGTACCGGTATGGCTGCTCCACCAGGACACGGGCCTGCATACGGCAGAAGAAGAAATTGCAAGATACGCCATCAAACACAGTCACTGACTGGAGAACCATCCCGACGGGCTCGCCAAGGCACTCATCTCAGCAAACTACACCAAAAGATTAAAAAGGAAAACGTCCTTAGACCTAACTGGCATCCCAAGTCAATCTAGATCATAATCTTTTCTTAAATTAGGAGAGATTGCAACTGTGCACTCTCTCAAGCATTCAATAGTTTATTTTGCAGACAGCTTCTTTGTTATTTTGTTATTCATAAAATTTACCTAATGTCCATTGGACAGATGTAAATTATATCCAAAATAAAAAAAAAATTAGTATCCTTTAGTTGCATTGCTAAAACACAGAATTTATATTTAAATACTTACTGATAGAAGTATCATGGATAGTACGTTTATTGCCATTCTAATTATTATCTACAATTTAATATCATTTTAAGATGCAAATATGCAAATACATTATTTATTGCATTTTGCAAGTGTGCACTGCTAGTACCTACTGCTAACTGTATTTTTATTTTCGAACCAAACATAATTTGTAATTTTCTGAAAATAGTTTTAGTTGAAATTCGCTAAAAAATTTAATCTATGCGATACAACAAAAAATTTAATTACAAGAGTTTCAAAAACAATTCATTCATTCCAACGAATTTGAATTCATTACAGGTTCCCAACCTGTCGCAGCCGTGTAACAGGCTCTGGTATGAAATGTAGTTTAATTACAGCAAAACCGATTCACTAATGTAAATTCTATATTGGCTAAGCACATGTTTCGCAAAACTATTAGGTGCTGGAAGTGAATTTGTATCGAATTCGGGGAGAATCGTAATAGAGAAATACGGTGGAGACTGCGGTAAAATTAATCGATAATCAAAATTCGATTGTATGAGTTAATGAATTTGCTTTAGTTTGCTTTGGCGAGAACTATCAAATTTTATTGTAAACTTAATGAAATACTAGTGGCGCATGGCATCGTGTCTTAAGGCAAATTGCTGGAACTTTCTGTACCGTAAATAAACATTCGAGAAATGAAAATAATCAATAATTGTTTTGAAGATTTTCAAATAGATTATTTTATATAATTACATACTGTAAATTTATAAGTGCTTTTTAAATTGGGCGTTGAGCGTATTTTATAAACAACCTATGTGTACGTTTACAAAAGTCTATTTTTTTAATTTGATTTGTTTGATAATTTAGAATTTTTTTCAAAATTCAGAAATTCTTTGAATATTTTGATTTTTTTTCGAAGTTTAAAATTTTCTGAAATTTAAAAAAAACGTTTTTTTTAAAATATGTTGAAAATTTGGAAATTTAAAAAAAATTGATTTTTGTTTTTAATTTTCGAAATATTCTCAATTTTTTGTAAAAAATCGATATTTTTTAATTTTTCAAATTTAGCTTTTTTTGAAAATTATGAAAAATTATGAAAATTTGAATTTTTTTGAAAATTTTGATTTTTTTTTTGAAAATTCTCAAAATTACTAAATTTACTGTAAATGCATTTTTTGCACACCATTCACTCAAGCAAAATGTTTTTTGAATTAATCTAATCGGATAATCCGTTCTCTCAAAATCTGCTTTACCTACCCTTTGCGATCCATACCTCCGAAACGGCAAAATTGCTTTTTGCAAAAACGCCTGTCGAAAATGTCGAGCGCATTTGTTTGAACCATATAAATAAAGTTCAACAGTACACAATATTAAAATCTCTATAAAATACCTGATAATTCGATGTACATATGTCCAATAAACATTTTTGACTGCCAAATGACATTAACTTATTTTTATTGAGAGTCCATAACCGCCGGACCTGCCTTCCCAAAAATTGTACATTTTGTCAATACAAGTAAAATGTTTTTTGAATTATTAAAATCGGACGCTCCGTTCTCTTAAAAACTGAGTTACCGTTTTTGGCACTTTTGCCCCGTATCTTTGGAACGGCTAGACCTGCCTTCGCCAAAAACTAATCAGTACGTCTCCTTATCAATACAAATCGAATGTTTTTTTAATTATTCAAATCGGTCGATCGGCGTTCCCGCGATCGTCGACGAAAATTTGTATCCGCACACACACACTCACACACACAAATACATCCATTTTTTTTTCAAAGGTATGCCAAAATATTCAGAAACCTTTGAAACTGGCTGATCATAGATTAATTTTAGCACTAATAACTGTAGACTAAAAAAATGTATTTAAATCGAAAAAAATACATAATTTAGTCTACAGCTATTAGTGATAAAATTAATCTATAATAATTAAAATACAAAATTAGATTTTTTTAGTTAATTTCTTTGCTAGGTTTTTGCAGCGCTGCGGTGAAAGATCATTTAAGCAATCAGGATATAACCAAAATTTATTTGATTTGATTTTGAAACCAATTAACGTTTTAACGTTTAATGGTAAATAAAATTCCATCTATTATCTATTCTTTATGTTTCATCAATTATACTTTCAGTTAATAGATTCCAATCCACGTTGTTCTCTTGTCATATACGACAATATATAAATATTTTTCTAATAGTATTAGTTCTAATAGTAATTTTTATAATTATAGCTGCAAAGGTTAGGACATTGATTTAGTATAACCTTCAATTGTATTTGTTTAAACAATATATGCAATATTTTTCATTATTGTGTTTTTATTATCAGAAATGTTAAGCATTTCATAATAATTTTAATTTTGTATTTCAATAATTTAGTTATATCGAAAACATCTTCTTTCATATCCAATCTTATGTGGGAAAATTACGTAGTATATTAAGTTGGTGACATAATTCCTTATTATTTATGGTAATATGTAATTGTATTTTATTTAAATTATTTTGTATTTATTGCACTAACAATAAGTCAACAAATTCAACAATTATCTATCTTCCCATTATAATAATAATTAAACAATTACTTGCACTGAAAATTTGTAGGAATCGTTACACAACATTTACATTTAATATGTATTTCTAGTGGGTCACGATACAAACTCGCTACAGAAAGTTTTTTTGCACAGTACGACGTCGTATCTTACATAAGGTCACAGTGGCAGTATGAATAATTTACTATGGGTCGGTTCTCACAATTTTACTTGCAAAGGTATTAAGAAAAGAAAAGCCAACAAAAGTCGCCATTAATACGACGATCGGCCGGAAGCAAAATCCCCGAAAAATATTTATTGTAATGTCCCTTTAGCGCATTAAGACCGTGCGCTGGATTAGGGTTCGAATGTTCCATGTTCCGTGCCACCGGCAAAATTCTGCTTCCTTGAGAGAATCGAGAAAACTTTAACCTTAATACAGAAACTAGGGCTGTCAATATCGAATTAGTAGTTTAATTGCAAAATTATCGCAATTGGTGTTTTTGATCACCGCCATTATAAATAAACGGGTCAATTCTGCGGTAACTTATCTTTGTTATGGCAACGCTATCTTATCCTTCTTTCCTGATACTAAAAGCTGTGAAAATTCTATTCATTTGCTGCGCGAATTGGCCCCATTACATCAACATATTGATAAGTTTAGAGATAAATTCTATATGATCTTTTAATCCTTTAAAGATAGATAATCCAAGTATAAGTTCGAGTATGTCAAATAAATTGTATCTAACATCGCGGTAAGAAGTATATCTAGAATAAATATTTCATTTAATTTTATTTTCAATAGCAATCAAAATATAGGACAGTTCTAAGAGCTATTTGGATTATGTCATTCACTCGCACACACGCACTTTCAAACACACATATAAATTAATGTGATAAATTTTATATCGATAGTTATAAAATCACTTCAATAAGTGATTCTACTGTTCTGTTCATATAAATTTATCGTAGTTCTCAGGGTCCTCCATATCATCTTTGGCAGCTTCTTTTTCAGTCTTCTTGAAATTGTTGTATCAAGAAGCTGAGTGACTATAGAGTTTTTATGATGTTCTAGTTCATGAAAATGTTTGACACTATTGATTTGTATAACTCTATTTATAAATTCAATATGAAGATCATCGTGTAAGGTCTTGTTGCTAACGAACCAACGACCATCAGTAATCTGCTGTAATATTTTCGATTGGGCACGTTGCATTAGCACTATGCTGGATTTGCTCGCACAGCCCCACAATTCTATGCCATAAGTCCATATTGGTTTTATTACTACCTTGTAAATTAGTAGTTTATTGTTAATAGATAGAATTTATGTTGATAGATATCATGGTTCTAAAAAATAGTAAAATATTACAACCCAACGACCAGTCTAAATGACTTTTAGAAATTAATCAAAGTTCGAAAGAATATGATTTGACGAGGAAATTAACGTTTTGAAGGTTTCTGAACATTTTGGCATACCTCAGAAAAAATGGATGTGTGTGTGTGTATGTATGTATGGATACAATTATTCGTCCACGTTTTCGGGCGCACGGATCAAACGATTTGAATGGTTCAAAAAACATTCGATTCCTATTAAAAGGGAGATGTGCTGATTAGTTTTTGGCGAAGGCAGGTCCAGCCGTTTCGGATATTCGGAGCAAAGAGTGCAGAAAATTGAAGTCGAGGTTTTGAGAGAACGGAGCATCTGATTTAAATTATTCGAAAACCATCAGATTCGAATTGATAGGGGAAGTGGTGATTAGTTTTTGGCAAAGGCAGTTCCAGCCGTTTCGGAGATACCGAGCTAAATGTGCAAAAAATGGCTGTTTTTGAAAGAACTAAGCATCTGATTTGAATAATTCAATAGAAATTTCTGCTTGTTTCATCAAAATAATTGCTTTTAAAGAAAAAAATTTATTGTTTAATTTTTTTTTCAAAAAAAATTTTTTTTTCAAGAATTTTTTTTTGTACCTCGAAAATAATTCAGGTAATAATATTAATACCGAATAAACTATTAAAAGTATTAAAAGAATAAACAAATAATTTCAACTTCGCAATTCAGTTTATATAATTCATATAAATAAATATTAGATAATGTTATAGTATTTATAATGATCTATTTAAAAACACTTGTTATTCCTCGAACATTTCGTGAAGGTACGGAAAGTTCCAGCAATTTGCCTTAAGGCACGATGCCATACACAACTAGTTTGAAACTGTTTTTGCAAAATCTTGCTATCCCAAGTTTATGAATTTATGTATTGTTTATAGAAATTAATTAATAATTATATAAATAGATTTTTTTATTAGCATATATAAATAGATTTTAAATATTAGCATTTATAAATTCAAATCTAGTTTGGAGACAGTAACGAAATGTATTTATAAATAGTAAAGAAAATGTAATTCAAATATAGTTTCAAAACAGAAAAAAATGTATATAGAACAACCGAAAATTCTGGACAACCCTGTCGTATACAACCGCAAAATAACGACACGACATGTTTCCGAAATTAAATCTTGGCGTTGTTATTATATATTACATGCGACATGCCTCCTTAGGGTTGTTCAATGGTACAGGATAATATTTTGTGTAGTACACACATAACATTATCTTCATTCTGCAAAATAGTAGTAGGAGTCAGCGTAGCACAAAGGACCAATTTGACTTTGAAAATTTATATCGTGAAAACCAAACTAATTATATTGCAATAAATAACACATATCAAACAAACAACTATCGAAATATGTTCAGTATAATTCTTAAATAATTCCTCATTAGAGAAATAAATAAATGAGTTTGTTATTTGACCCATTTTACTGCAGGCGGTGTAAAGTGGGTCAGCCAGAGGGCAAATAGATCCAATGTTTTATTCTTAATTTTAAAGGAATTTTTCAAAGTATTTTTTTTATTGTTTACAGTTTGTTTCAACAATCAGATTACAAATATCATCTATAACTTGAAAGTGGTTCAAAACAAAATCATAGATACAATATTCAACCAACTCTAAATATAAATTTTATGGACATATTTTTTTACAAATATAAAACTTCTATCAGCAGAGGTGGAATAGCTTTTGATGTAATTTAATTCTTGTAAAATTGCTTTATTAAGAACAACTTATATTTTTATTTACTATTTTTCATTGTTGAAGATTTGGTTGGTTCTTTTACCTCATTCATAGGTAAGCTAATTATAGAAGTTATATAAAAACATCTGTCGAATCTAACTAAAAATTAATGACTCATCTTATGAAAGAATTAAATAACGTATACCTATAAATGTTCAAAACCAAAAAGAAAATATACTTGCTATCGATATTTAAACATAGCCGTTTATCTCCTGCTAGCAACGTTGCTAGATTTGAACGATGGCTCTACTTTACTTTTTTCCTCTACTTTCAAATATCATTGTTGTTTTTGAGATATAGGTGATGAGCCCTTTCACACGTGAACCTTTAAGTTCCGCTCTATCCTATCTCGATTTATGAAAATGTATTGAAAATAAATAATTATTGATATTGTGATGTTTTAGGATTATTTGATCAGAACATAATTTTTTACCTAATAAGTATGTCTGTTTATATGAGCATATGAAACAAGAGAGTAAAGAAAAATTCTAATTAGATCTAAACAACATTTTTTATTTATTATAAGGTAGGATAAGACACAAAGATTCAATTTGACTTTTAGTAATTATCAAATTGCACATACAAACAAACAACTATCGACCTATTTTCAGCGAAATTCCTATCTGATTCACTATTATATAAATATGTTTTTTATTATTTTTTAACTTCCCGTAGGGTAAGTTATTGTAATGGGCCAAAAATCGAAATTGAAAATTTTTACATTTCTCGGCGTTTTGAAGGTTTCTGAACATTTTGGCATACCTCAGAAAAATGGATGTGTGTGTGTTTGTGTGTGTATGCATGTATGGATACAAATTTCCAGTCACGTTTTTGGGCGCACGGATCAATCGATTTGAATGGTTCAAAAAACATTCGATTCCTATTGATATGGAGATGAGCTGATTAGCTTTTGGCAAAGGCAGGTCCAGCAGTTACGGAGATAAAGAGCAAAGAGTGCAGAAAATAGAAATCGAGTTTTTGAGAGAACGGAGCATCCGATTTGCATGATCTAAAAAATATTCAATTAGTAATGCGAAGGAGAAGTGTTTATTAGTTTTTGGCAAATGCAGGCCCAGCCATTTCGAAGATACGGAGATAAATGTGTAAAAAATTGAAGTTTTTGAGAGTACTAAGCGTCTGATTTAAAGGATTCAAAGAACTTTCTGCTTGTCTTAACAAAATAATTGATTTTGGAAAAAAAAAATTTGTTTCAACTTTTTCAACTTTCAAATTTTTTGTATATCGAAAATAATTCAGATTTTATTTATAATTTTGACTATAGTTTTAATATACTTTAAACAAATAATTTCAACTTTGCAATTCAGTTTATATAATTCTTATAAATATTAGACAATGTTACAATATTAATAATAATCTATTTGAAAACATTCAGTATTCCTCGAACATTTCGTTAGGGTACGGAAAGTTCCAGCAATTTGCCTTAAGGCACGATGCCATAAACCCCACTAGTTTAAAATTGTACCTATTTACCCCATAGGCGTGGTAATGAATTACAACTATGAGGCAAAATGTCCACTCTTTAGTTTTTAATACTAAATTGAATAACATATAGTTTAAAATTATATTCCGGTATCAAAAGCTACGCTGTATATTATATACCTTCTACCTCAGTATATTTGAATTCGAATATACCTAAATAGTTAATTAACAAAGAAGAAGGATTTAAAAAAAAACAACTCCGCAAAATATTATTTTTTCAATTTTCTGGTAGACATTATTTTATTACTTGAAGTAAAATTTCCATAATATATGTCTCCTTCCCCACATGCAAATATATTCTAAAATCTGGTAAGCCTGCGGGCTATACACGTTTGCCATTATATTTCTAAAAGCAAAATGTAAAATAATTTTCACACAATCTTATTTTATAAAATATAAAAGTATAAAAATGTAGATGTAAGTTTACATATATTATATTACTAAAAAAATTTTGCTCTTGTTTTAAGAAAAATTGAGTCTCTACAAGCTGTGAAATAGTCGAGAAAGACATCTATTAAATTTTACGATTGTGATAAAATGAATATGCTTATACTTCATTGTTCTTTTATTTTACTGCTTGTTTATTGTAAGGTAAGATGATTTGTTTCAATGTTATAAGTTTTCAGAAATAAGAGTTAACGAGCTAGGCCTTTTTCAATAAGATCTTGAATGATAAATATATTTCTTTGTCTCGACTGAACATGTAAGTTCAAAAAAGTGTAAAGTTTAAATGTGTAAATGTTAATGATCTCTAATAAAATTTCGGTATGCATTTTTATTATCGTATAATTTTATATATCTTATTTCGTTTCGTTTAAAAGTTATCAATCTTTGACAATGTGTGACAATTTATGTGATTGCTAAATTGTATAATTATCTATGTTATTTCTGTAAAAAAACACATCTGGGGTTGTAACAAAACCTTAAATCTAGTTGTAACATACAAGAATTATAGGCAAATTCATGTGAATAAAATTTGATAGAATGTAGGGGAAAGTCCCCAAGTGTCGGACACCTAAGGTTATTTATAAATAAATCAAGAAATATTTCATGAACTATTTATTAAATTATGACTTATGTTAGATAACAAAGTTAGAAATCAAACCAAATTGAAAAACGCAACTTTTGCTAAAAAATAATTAATACCATCAATCAAACTTTGATGACAAAAACTAAGATTTTAAAAGTGGCACCTGGTACCGAACATTTCAAAATAACCTGCATTGAACATATATGTAGCCATTGGCACACTTAGGAATGTCTGCACATATGAGTGTGACGAATATTCTTAGATATTGCAAAAAGGTCACTATTTATCCACCATCTTGGCTGGGACACACCGATGCTATCAGCTGGTGCATTCACCATAAACTTTTCATTCTTTGACTAGGAAATATGACAAATGGAGGTATGTTGTGACCTTAGCATTCATACAGAACAAAATTAAAATAATTGGAATAAATTACGTAAATTCTCACAAGTAATATCAATATGTTTACTGTCCGGCACTAAGGGACGTCTTAGTGTCCGGTGCTAAGGGACAGACATTTTCGTTCACTTGGTGGTACCTACTATATTTGTTTAAAAGGTCTTATAATATTCTACTATTTTACGGATAACAATCAAGTATTACTTTTAACTTAGCATAACACTCAAATGTAAATTCATAAATATACTAGAATTACTTCCATTGATATTTAGGTGATACCATAAATTTGCGCCTAAAACAGCAAACGGTTGCTCCCGCCGCGGCCGTGTGCGTCGCAGGTGAGACTTGGCGCGTGATCCTTCGCCCGTGTGCACCCCGCACCCATCTCACTTGTATTTTGAAATAAAAAGATTTATACTCGCTTAAATAATACGTGTTAAACAGAGTGTCGGGCACTAGGTGCCGTCCGGTGCTACGGGACTTCCCCCCACGGTTTGTAATATGTGGGCACACGTAAAATGTGTTACAGGAGACACATATTGTATCATGATAGTCATTATAGTTTACGTTTATTTATGATAAAACTTTTACAGGAATTTTATTTATATTAATTATAGTTTGCCAGGATGAAAAAGAATACTTAGAAACAGGTAATTTTATTTTAAATGATTAAAGAATAAATTATTAGAAGTACTCTAGTAGTATAGTTTTTTGTCGTTACTATTTGATAGATGCTGCAACTAACTTCTCTACTAGAATGAACATCAGATAATGTAATAACGATTTTACAATATATTTTAAATTATTGATACTATATCAAACATATTTAAACTTCACTTCAAAGCCTTCTATCTATGGCAACAACAATTTATGATCTCATATATTTGTATTTTAACATTTACGACCTTTATGTTTCGAGAAAGAGAATCAAGATAGAGTTAATTGCATAAGTTTATAATTATGTTGAACAAACAATCCACTTATATTCAATCGGCGTTCTTCCCCGTACATTTATCAATATCAAAAGCTTAAGATAATAAAATACAAGTTTTGCCCGGTTCGAGTTTCCAAACTTAAGAAGGTATATTCATGTTGAATTATGCTCATATATAATTTTCTACTCCAAACAAGCACGCAGTTGTGAATTTATCACGAGAAAGTGTATTTTATGAAGTCGTTGAAATATTCAATGGTTTGTTTCTTGATATATTTGAATCAGTTTCTCATAATAAATTTTAGAAAACAAGCAAAATTAGATTTGACAGTTTCAAAAATCAAGTTAAATAAAAAATTAATCACCAGGTCTTCCCATCATTACGACTTAATTGCCTTTTGAAACATTTGAGGTTATTTTTTTCAATAAATAACATTTGAGTTTACACATTTAATAATAATGCATTCATTAACTGACTAAACTAAAACATTTCAACAAGATATAGAAAAATGTATGCTTCCAAAGTGAGTCTTATATTTCTTCTAACACCTGATCCGAATCTGCGATTGAATATTCATTATTAATGTATGTAAAAGTCAATTTGTAACAAAACATGATAATGAAATCAAATTGCAGTAATTAAATTATTTGATTTTACGGTCTATATAAAGTTATGGCAAACAAAAATTGATAATTATACACAATTAGCATAATGCTTGCATAATATAGAATTTTGATTTGTACTATAAATATAATAATTTGAATATTTATATACACAATTGCACTGCATTGCACAAAATATTCTCTACTTCTATTTTATGTTTACAATTTCTAGATTTTTACATTCAAAATATGGTTATATATATTTAAAAAATATGGTTATATATATATTTGTTTGTATAAGTAAAAATGATATAAATTATCAATATTAGGTTGTTTATTGTGTAAATGTTATATATTAACTTCCCGTAGGGCAAGTTATAATAATGGCATACAAATCGAAAATGAAATTTTTTATATATCTTTACGTTTCAAAGGTTTCTGAATATTTTGGCATACCTTAAAAAAAAGGATGTATGTGTGTGTGTGCGTGTGGGTGTGCACGTGTGTGTGTGCGGATTCAAATTTTCGTAGACGATTTCGGGAACACCGATCAAACCGATTTGAATAATTCAAAAAACATTTGATTCGTATTGATAAAGAGACGTGCTGTTTAGTTGGCGAAGGCAGGTCTAGCCGTTCCAAAGATACGTTGCAAAAAGTGCCAAAAATGGTAACTCAGTTTTTAAGAGAACGGAGCGTCCGGTTTTAATAATTTAAAAAACATTTTACTTGTATTGACAAGATGAATAACTGTTTAAATGTTGGTGATAGCAAGTATGGCGGTTATGGACTCTCAATAAAAATAAGTTGAAAAAATGCCATTTGGCGGTCAAAATATTTATTGGGCATATGTACATCAAATTATCAGATATTTCATAGAAATTTTAATATTGTGTACACAATTTGTCTATTTTTTTTGGGTTCCCCACCGAGATTTTTAATTTTGAAGTTTATTTATATGGTTCAAACATATTCGACAGTATGGAATAATCGATTTATAAAATTTAAAATCATTCAGTTCGTACTCGATTGCGAGGCGTTTTTGCAAAAGGCTATTTTGCCGTGTTCGGTATGTGGAAGTGGTGTGCAGGTAATGGTGTAAAAAGGTGTGCTATGAGTTTTGAAAGAACGGATTATCCGATTAGATTAATCAAAAAACATTTTGCAGAAAATGTATTTACAGAAAATTTAGTAGTTATGAAAATTTAAAAAAAAAATGAATTTTTTCCAAAAAAATTAAATTTTCAAAAAATTCAAATTTTCGAAATTTTTTATCAATTCCAAAACAATCTAAATTTTGAACAATTATAAAAAAAAAATTCTCACAAAAATTTGAGAATATTTCGAAAATTTCAAAAAAAAAATTGATATATTCAAAAAATTTTAAACTCTCAAAATATTTAGAAAAAACGTTTTATTTAAAAAATTTCAAAATTTTGAATAAAATTCTAAATTATCAAAAAAATCAAATTTAAAAAAAATGGACTCATGTAAACGTACACATAAGTTGTTCATAAAATACGCTCTTCGCCCAATTTAAAAAACACACATAAGTTTACAGTGTAATAAATAATCTATTTGAAATTATTCGATACAATTATTGATTATTTTCATTCCTCGAACGTCTATTTACGGTACGGGAAGTTCTAGCAATTTGCCTTAAGGCACAATGCCATACACACCACTAGTTTAACTTAGAATCAACATATTTTTTATATATACTCAGTATAAAAACTTACGAGTGGGCGCGATTGCTTTGAAATCTTTGAAAAGTTCAAAATCTTCTAAATATAAAAAAACATTTGAAATTTTAAAAAAATAAATCAAAATTCTCAAAAATCTAATTTTTTCAAAGTTTTCAATAAATTTTAAAAATTTAAATTTATGGTACGGGAAGTACCAACAATTTGCCTTAAGACATGATGCCATGCGCCACTAGATTTTAGCTTAGTATTCGACCGCAATTTATTTTTAACTTCCCGTAGGATAAATTATTTTAATCGTCCACAAATCGAAATTGAAAATTTTTACATTTCTCGATGTTTTGAAGGTTTCTGAACATTTTGGCATACCTACCTCAGAAAAAATGGAGGTGTGTGTGTGTATGTATGTATGGATAAAATTTTTCGTCCACGTTTTCGGGTGCACGGATTAACCGAATTGAATGGTTTAACAAACATTCGATTCCCATTGATAGGGGGATGTGCTGATTAGTTTTTGGCAAAGGCCGGAGATACAGAGCTAAATGTGCAAAAAGTGGCAGTTTTTGAGAGAACTAAGCGTCCGATTTGAATGATTCAAGAAACTTTCTGCTTGTTTTAACAAAATAACTGCTTTTAGAAAAACAAATGTTTCAATGTTTTTTTCAAAAAAAAATTTTTTTTTCGAAAAATATTTTTTTTTGTATATAGAAAATAATTCTGACTTCAATTGTAATTTTGACTTAGGTTCTAATATACTTTAAACAAAGATTTTCAACTTTGCAATTCAGTTCATATAATTCTTATAAATATTACACAATATTACAGTATTTATAATAATCTATTTGACAACATTTCAATATTCCTCCATCCAACATTTTGTTACGGTACGGTTCCTGCAATTTGCCTTAAGGCACGATGCCATACACCCCACTAGTTTTGACTCGTTTTAGAAAATGATATTCATTTACAAATCACGAAATTATATAGCATTACGCTAATGAACCAAGTGATACACCACTAGTTTATGGCATCAACAATAAAACACCGTTGAGTTATGTGTTTAAAACTTGAACGTTACTTCTTGCAATTTCCCAATATTTCGCGTAAAGCATCGCAGTGTGTTCGCGTCGCGTCATACAACGATTCTTTTTACTGCACTTTTAAAGTTTTATTACGAGCAACTTTTCTTTATGTGAAGACGTCAAATTCTTTATCTTTTTACTTTCTGGCAAACTAAACATCACAGCTGAAGCTAACCCAATATTACTTGGGTCTACGGATGTAAAAAACTCTGAAATCGCATTTGTTTTATTTCTTTAAATATGAATAATACACATACATTTATTTAATTAACTTCATTACTTTTTATTATATAATATTGCTAAAATAAACATAGATTGTTCTAATATTATCACTTTCGGGACTGCACCGATTTCAAAACAATCTACTTTAACGGCTGTAAACTTGATTTCATTGTGTATGTTATGCAATTTGTGGTCATTGAAGGACATACATTTATAATATTAATTTATTTTTAATCATTTTATAAAAAATGGTGACGTTCAAAACAATTTCCAAAATGCATAGCTGGTTGATTTTGACATGTTTTACAATAAAATGTTGTTCGCCGCCTTCTTCCTGGTGCTTTTCTTTCTCATTTTTCTTCCTGGGAATTTTCTTTCACTCGCGTTTAGAATATGCCACTGATTAGTCAGTATATTTTGGCCATTTTTTTGCTACCATAATGGTTTATTTTTTCTGTTATATTGTCTAATAATTCATTTATAAAATATAAAGTAAAATAATCTATTAGATGTCTTATATTGCTTGGTATTTGTGGTCGGGGTGTTTGTTGATGTATGTCAAACTCGATTATTGAAGGAGAATCGGCACATTCGCTAATGTCGTTCCGCTCTACATTTAATTTGTCGAACTTCTTTTTCTTTTTGTGGTTGGATAATATCATCATCACATTCATCACTATCATCGGTGCAAAAGGTAATTTCGTAAAATTTGTCTGTATGAATGTTTATTTGAAACTCATCTTCACTACTGCTTAATTCACAAAATTTACCAGTCGTTTTGTCATATTTAAAAGCGCTCGGTCGTTTTAAATATTTAAACTAGTTGGTTTAGTATTTAGCCTTGAGGCAAGTTACATGAACTTCCCGATATGTGTAAATAATCGACTTAATAAAAAAAATGAGTAAATAATATACTTCATTAATCCTACTTTAAAAAAACGATAATAATTTTAGCAAAGTTTGACAAATTTTTAAAATTAAACTACTTGTCGTAAGGCCGCAATATTACAGTAAGTTCTATAAGACCATGATGTATATTGCCAAAAAAAGTTCCATGAATATCGGCTTAAATTTTTTTTCAACAGGTAATTACAAGAAAACGGCTTGCGGTAGATTTTCACCTAAAACTAATCAGCACCATTCCCAACTAATATCTTTCGAACAGTTTGTGATTTTTTAAAATCGGTTCGGTAGGATGAGCGTAAATGTGGACGAAAATTTAACACTTTTTTTCAACAGTTAATTGCAAGAAAACGGCTCGGTAGATTTTCACCTAAAACTAATCAGCACCATTCCCAACTAATATCTTTCGAACAGTTTTTGATTTTTTAAAATCGGTTCGGTAGGATGAGCGTAAATGTGGACGAAAAGTTTAACACTTTTTTCCAAATTACAAAGAAACGGTTCGGCCGATCGTCGCACAAAACTGAGAAACGATAATCCTCATCGAGATACATCAAATGCTTTTTAAATATCTGAAATCGGTTCAGGCGTTTTTGAGAAAACGTCGATGAAAATTCCAATTTTGACAAATGCCAAAAAGACCATACTAATTTTTGCAAACTTTGACGAATTTTTAAAGCTAAACGAGTTGTCGTAGGGCCGTAATATTTTAGTATGATCTAGAAGACTATGGTATCTACCGTCAAAAAAATAATCATAAAAATCGTCGATTTTTTTTTTTTAAACTTTATTACAAGAAAACGGCCCGGCCGATCTCTACCAAAAACTAATCAGCACGATTCCCAACTAATATCTATCGAATGGTTTTTGAATTTTCGAAATCGATTCAGAATTGCGGGCTAAAATGTGGACGAAAAATTTTCACTTTTCTGCAATTTACAAAGAAACGGCCCGGCCGATCGCCGCACAAAACTCAGAAACGATAGTCCTCATCGAGATACATCGAATGGCTTTTAAATTTTTGAAATCGGTCCATCCGTTTTGGAGAAAACGTCGATTTACGGCAAAAAATCTGTTCACACACTTCGGGAAGTTAAAAAAGACCATATAGCAAAGAAAAAGGCTAAAAGTACTACTAAAATAATTTAAAATTATTTTCAAAATACAATACTGTTTATCACAGCTATATGTAATTTATTCAACTTTTCGATGCAAACTGAGAAATTGTTTATAAAATAGCCTGTGCCTCATAGAGTATGTTTGTCCACTGAGGTGGACAGCCGTCCTCAAAGTGTTATTTTAGTGAAAAATATATAAAATTACGTAGTAACCAAATTTTACCAAAATATCATAGCCCATACGACTCTAATCAAAATTACCTGTAATTAATCAAAATTATAATTTAGAATAGTTGAATGAATTTACAAATCTCACTTATTATATTTTCACCAAATAATGATAGATATAGTGGCCGTGGCTTCAAAATACAAGCAAAATGTTTTATGTATCATTTGAATCGGATGATGTGTTTTCTCAAAAACTGAAATTTCAGCACTAACTAGTTTTCTCAAAAACTAATCAGCACATCTCCCCGTCAATATGAATCAAATGCTTTTTGAACCATTCAAACCGGTTGACCCGTGCGCCCAAAAACGTGAACAAAAAAATGCGAGCATACAAAACACACTCACGCATACATACCCATTTTTTCTAAGGTATGCCAAATGTTCAGAAACCTTTAAAACGTGAAGATATGCAAAAAAAATATTTTCGATTTTCGGCCCATTACTATAACTACCCTACGGAAAGTTAAAAATATTAATAAACTTTTAACATAACTTCAAAAAATGTAATAATTTTAGTAATCAATCAATAACTGTAATAATTCTAGAATAGTTTTAAGAACCATTACTTTATTTGTTTGTTATAGTATAATTGAAAAAAAACTATATATATTTTCATTATGTTGTCTGAAAAATCTATACTTTTAGAAGTATACGGCTACCGAAAGATAAAAAAGAAATATATCTAGAAAATAGCAAACATATAGAGTTTAACGTGCACACAAAAACAATATAAAAATTTAGTGGTCATGCACTTAGTTTTGTTATAAAAACATTACATAAAAATTTACTATAGATGCATCCTTGCATTTACCGATATTGAAATTTGAATTCCGATGATTGAAATTTCATTTACAATTTTGATGAATATTATGAATACACTAATCATTTGAAATAACTCATTCAAAATAGATTTGTAAGCATTATAAAGCATTACTATATTTACTATAGATAACATAATAATTTAATGAATTTATTTGGCTAAATGGCAATGCAAAATAACAATGAACAATCCATGTTTGGTACAATGTTGAACCGAACATCTCATCCTGGCAGATCAAAAATATATCGACATTCTAAGCAAAAATAACTGAAATAAATATAAAATTTACGTTTGAAATGCATGTTTATTCTTAATCAAATTCATTTTAGAAAACCGGTTTTCGAATAGTATTTTTTTTTTCAGAAAACCGGTTTCGAATTTCTACAAAAAAAAAATATTTGCTCGACTATTCTTTAATATATCATTCGTCATTTGACACTCGAAGCGTACGGACGTGCCTAGCGCTAGCGTTGTTCACTGTTGTGACCTTTAGACTGACAGATACATAACCTTACCGCGTTTTGTGCTGACTTTGTTTGTCGTTCCTTTTTTGATTTGTGTATATTGTTGTCTACTTATTTACTATTTATTGTATTACAAATATTTTCATTTTCCATCTGTGCAAAAAGTGAAAGTTTTTTCCAAGCCCTATTGCAGGCCCCTGCACTGACGGATATATAACCTCACCGAGTTTTGTGTTGAATTTCTGTTTGCTATTTGTGTTCAATTGAGTGAATTGTTATCTATATTTTGTCTATTTGATTTATTTTCTTTTTTCTCATTTTTTCTAGATAGTGGTTTGTACAATGGTTTTTACTAGAAGCCAAGTTTTCAATTCTAGTACCATCCAATTGGATGAATCAGTAGTCGGGTGCCCTGGCTGCAGGTTGAAGGACTCGTTGATTAACGATCTGAGAGAGCAACTGTCATCTTCTAAGGCCAGTGTAGATAGTCTTGAGCTCAGAATAAACAAAGCCAGTGGTGTGCTTGACATGATGAGCTCTGACGAAATCCCTACTCGATTTTCTCACGATTTTGCTACCACGTGTAGTGAGATCTCAATCCTCCTACAAAGGCGGAATTTGGATATACAGGTAATTAGGGATGAATTTGCTAAGCTCATGTCCAAGTTGAAGCTCCTCAAGCATCGCGTTAGTAGTTCATTTAGCAATGATTGTCAAAAAAGTAAAGTACTATTTCTATCCGATAGCCACGGAAGAGGGTGGGCTGAACACTTGAGGACTTTTCTTGGACCTCAGTTTAGTATTTTCAGCATAGTCAAGCCTGGTGCCCCAATCTCTGGGGTGGCGTGCGACATTAGACATCTTGTGTCGGATTATGGCGTGAACGACTATGTTGTTATATTGGCTGGGACGAATGACTCCGATTCCTCTTATGCTATTCAAGGTGCTTTGGAATCAATCCGTCATTCTTGTCGGAATACAAACCTGTGTGTTGTGACAATTCCCTACCGATATGATGATCCGGGTCTTAATGCTGCAATCTTTGATGCTAATCGTCTGATTTGCCGTAATTTAGGTTATGGCAAGTTTGATAATGTACGGGTGTTTGATGTCAATCGCCGCATTGGAGTGAGGGATTACACCAGTCATGGCTTGCACTTGCTTCTTAGAAGCAAAGTGAAGCTATCAAGGTTGTTAGCCAAAGCAATAATGCTTAGGGGCCCTAATCGGTCATGTTGTGGCTCGCTACCTTCAGAGCCAAGAAATTCCTCAGACCAAAACAATTCCTTTCGGAATTAACAATAACTCATATCAATTTCTTCCCACGAATAGCATTTCTAATATAAACATTTTTTTTCAAAATATACAGAAATTATCGCCTAAATTAAATAAAATTGAAATAATCACCAAAAACAAAAATTTTGATGTCTTGTGTTTTGCTGAACATTGGCTCAAAGAATCTGAACTTCAGTTGGTCAAACTAAAAGGTTTTCGTTTGCAGTCCTACTTCTGTCGACAAAATTTTGCTCATGGCGGTGTTTGTATTTTCACCTCAGATCGATATGCCTGTAAACCAATCTGGGCAACGATTAGTTGTGTTGAAAAAATATTTGAGTACTGTGCTATCCAAATATCTCTTGAGTATGGTCATATTTGTTTAATTTGTGTTTACCGATCCCCAGACCAAAATGGTTCCACATTTAATACTCTCCTTTACGATCTTCTAAATGAGCTGTCTAATAAATACGATAAAATAATTTTATGCGGCGATTTTAATATCCATTTTAATAAAAATACAAATTGTTAGATGATTTTAAGATCTTAATTCAATCATTTAATCTGAGCCAGACTATTCATACTCCAACTCGTGTAACTCCACAGTCGGCCTCGTGTATCGACAATTTTTTTACTAATGTACAATTCATTGAATCCTCTGTCACAAACACCACTCTATCTGATCATTACGGTATATCCCTTGCGATTGCATCTAAGGCGAAACCATTCAACAATAAAATAAGTTATTCGAGAATTTTCGACTCAGCCAATAAGCTATGTTTCAAAGCCTTACTGGAAAAAGATAGCCTCGTATTTCAGGATAATAATGACGCTAATGCTTTATTTAATAATTTCATGTCATTCTTTCTATACAATTTTAATTTAGCTTTCCTTCTTCAAAAAAAATCCAGGCCCCTAAACGGAATTTGCCCTGGTTCACTAAGGGCTTATGTATATCATTCAATAGATTAAAATTTCTAGAGCGTCTATCCAAACGGAATGGTACTTTATCGTTCCAAATTTACTTTTTGAAATATAGGCAAACGTTTAATGATTTAATTGATCTAGCAAAAATTAAATTCAACGAAGATTTAATACGGCACTCGTCTTGCAAGCAAAAAACTATGTGGTCTCTCATTAATTCTGAAATGAATCTAGAACGTAAATCTGCGGTAGAAATTAAATCTTTGACAATTAATGATGTAATAATTAATGACATTAATGATATTTCCAACGAAATGAATAACTTCTTTGTTAATGAGGCTTCAAATTTGACTTCCTCCATCATCTCGAACATCACTTGCTGCTCCCCTGTTTCGTATATTGTTAGAAATATTCATAGCTTTGTTTTATTTCCTGTCACAATTGAGGAACTTGCAAGTACTTTTAAAGCTATTAAATCTTCCTATTCCGCGGGACCGGATGAAATTCCTACATGCATCATTAAAGAATTCTATCCTCTTATTGATAACCTATTAATATGTATTAATAAATGCTTTGAGCTGGGAGTTTATCCAAACCACCTTAAGCACTCCAAAATCCGCCCTCTTCATAAAAAAGGCGATAAAAATATTGTGAGCAATTATAGACCTATTTCTCTTCTTAATTCTTTTGATAAGGTGTTTGAAAAATTTTGCACGTCAGAATCTCTGGGTTCTTAAATAAATACAATATTTTGTTTCACAACCAACATGGTTTTCGGAAAAAACACTCTACATCGCACTCGGTTTTTAGCCTCATCCAAAATGTTATTAACTCATTTGAAGATGGAAGTTATTGTGTAGCCGTCTTTTGCGATCTCTCCAAAGCGTTCGACAGTATATCTCACAATATTCTCATTGATAAGTTAGAAATGTATGGTTTTCGTTCTAGCTCGCTTAAATTACTAAAATCTTATTTAACAAACAGAACTCAAAGCGTATATTTGGACAATAGCACCGGTGGTAAAGTTATATCCAGGAAATTAAACGTGAAAATGGGTGTCCCACAAGGATCAATTCTTGGACCGCTCCTATTCTTCTTTACATTAACGACCTACCTAATTGCTCAAATCTTTGTGACTTTATTTTGTTCGCTGATGACACTTGTCTAACCATCAAAGCTAGAACATACGATGACCTCGTAACGAATTGAACAGTGTCATGGATTCCGTTTCGAAATGGTTCAATATAAATAATCTTCTTTTAAACAACGACAAAACCCAAATTATTTCTTTCTGTACAGCAACGCGCGTAGCGAATGATATTTCCTCATTTACAATTAATAACTATTCATTTGACTCCTCTTCAGTATCTAAATTTCTTGGAGTTTATATCAATAAGAATCTTAACTGGTCTGAACACGTTTCCAACCATTTATGCTTAATTAACGCGTACATGCTTTATCCTGCGAACCCTTAAATCAAAAATTGGAATATCCAGTTTACTTTCTATTTATTACGCAAATTTCTATTCACACATTGCTTACGGTATCCAATTTTGGGGTTTCTCTAATGAACTAATTAAAGTTTTTAAACTTCAAAAGAGAGCAATTCGAATAATTTTTTCACTATCCTCCAAGACATCATGCCGTAATATCTTCAATGAACAAAAAATTTTTAACAGTACCGAGTATATTTGTTCTAGTCACACTTAATTTCATAAAAAATAATCCAGACTCTTTTAATTTGTCTTCGATGTCAAATACCAAGCACAATACGAGACATAAAATAATTAAAGGTAGGACCTATAAACTACACAGTTTCCTTTAATACTATCTGCGGTATGGGTATACAATTTATGAATAAACTGCCGTTACGTGTTCGTACCCTTGATAACAAGAAATTTCATAAAGTACTAAGTAATGCGTTAAAGATTTAA